>NC_045442.1:57721370-57818477 GCF_002776525.5 Piliocolobus tephrosceles | reverse complement strand
AATAAAATAAAATAAAATAAAATAAAAACCACCCTCATCCCCCAGCCAAAAAAAAAAAAAAAAAAAAAAAAAAGACACACAAGAAAACCCCCCAAAGCATTCATGCCTAGATGTTGAGAGTGAAGAATAAAATGTATTTGGAATGGTGCTTTACTTCTTTAAAAGCATCATATATTTTTTAGATTAAAAAAGTGATATTTGCTTATTATAAGCAATTTGAAAAATAAGAAAGAATAGAAAAAATGTAAAAGCAAGAATAAAAATCACTTAAAGTTTTGCCACCTGGAAAGTGCAGTATTTTGGTTCTTTGAAGCAGTTTTTGAATGTATAGTAACAAAGATGACTGGCCCGTATACAGCACTTACTATTTGCCAGGTGTAACTCCGCACAGTGTACAAATATTAACTCATATCCACGCTAGTCTTACATGGAGGGTATTATTATTATCCCAATTTAATTGATGAGAAACGTGAAGTAAAGAGTGATTAAAGTAACTTTCCCAAGACTACAGGGTCAAGCTACTCAAACCACACAGCCTGGTTCTGGGGCCCATGCTTCTCTTCTCCTATCTCACTTTTCTCTGTAAAATGTATATTCACTCTATCTATCTATCTATCTATCTATCTATCTATCTATCTATCTATCTATCTTAAAAACCTGAAATCAAATTTTACTTACAATTTTATTATTTTTGTTTTTATTGATATTTTTTTGAAACAAGGTCTTGCTCTTTCCCCCAGGCTGGAGTGCAGTGGTGCGATCTCAGTTCACTGCTGTTTCAACCTCCCTGGGCTCAAGGGGTCCTCCCATCTCAGCCTCCTGAGTAGCTGGGATTACAGATGTGGGCCACACCCAGCTAATTTTTGTATTTTTTGTAGAGATGGGATTTCACAGTGAGGTCCAGGCTAGTCTTGAACTCCAGGGGCTAAAGTGACCCTCCCTCCTCAGCCTGCCAAAGTGCTGGGATCACCGGCATAAGCCACTGTGCCTGGCCAGATTTTACATACAATTTTAGATTCTGTTTTTTTTTTTTTTTTTTAAACATAACATTATTCAATGGGCATTCTTTCAATATCCTTAAATTTTCTTTAAAATATTTCTAATGAACGTATAGACATTTGTTATGTAGGAATCCCCACTGTTGCACAGTTAAGTTGTTTCTGATTTTTGTTATTACAAAAAATGATTACAAAATAAAAAAAGGACTACAGGTGGCCCATGCCTGTAATTCCAGTGTTTGGGAGGCCAAGACGGAAGGATTGCTTGAGGCCAAGAGTTTGAGACCAACCTAGGTGACATAGCTAGACCCCATCTCTGAAAAAATGAAAAATTAGCTGGGTGTGGTGGTGCATTCCTGTAGTCCTAGCTACTTGGCAGGCTGAGGACCTGTCTTTTAAAAAAATTCAATGAATGTCCATGTTTGTAAATCTTTGATCAGCTTTTTGATTATTTACTCAGGACAGACTCCTGGAAGAGGGTGACTTGCTCAGAATTTTGGCATTTGTTCAAATCTTTGGTGGAGTGGAAAAAGGAAGAAAAAAGAGTTCAGAAGCGTGGCACAGATTTACATGACAGAGCAACTCCAGAGAGTTAGAGATCTGAGTGAGCAGAGGAAAAAAAATCATGGAAGCCTTCTTTGAGGAGGTGGGACAAAGCATGAGCTGACCTTGGACAATGGGAGCCTGCTGGGGAAGGGCAATTCTCCGAGACTCTGGATGCCCTTTTTCTATAAGTCAGTTGACACAGGCACTGGGCTGGTAAGACAAGACTTCTTTGAGCAGAGTCTTAAAGGACAGAAAGGAATTTCTAAGACTGACAAGGATGTGAGGGGAAGAGGTAAGTGGGCCTGTTAGGTGGTGGGAACCATGTAGGCAGGCCCAGATGTAGAGATGTGAGAGAACCTGGAGGGCCTTGAGTTGATGCAGGGAGGGTTTGAGAAATGCTTAGGAGAAGCAGGCAGGGGCTAGATGGAACCTCATAAGGTCCAGCACCTCGTGTTAAGGATGATGGATTTTTCAGTGTAGGCAATGGAGAGCTGCTGAGGACTTTGAGCTCACAGAGAGACATGATGACATTTGCATTTCTGATAGACCACCGTGGGGCCAGGGAGTAGACAAAGACAGAGGAAGACCCTTGTAGGAGGATGTCTTGGGGACCTGGAGGAGAACACTGCCCCGACACAGGCCTGCTTCCAGTTGCTGTGCCCACAGCAGGGCCTGCAGCCATCTTCATCACTCCTCATGCCCTGAGGAGTACAGACCGAATATTTATAAAATACTGACATGGAAATGAAAGAGCTGCAGAAACAAAGAGCACAAACACTTCCTCTATTTTGTTGAGAGTTAACATCCGTGAGGAATATGCGTGTATGTCAGAGCAGAAAATAATGAGGCAATATACTTCCTTAAACAGATTCAGTTCATCATCGCCGGGGCCTGTGCAGGGGAGGATGGTTGGGGGCACCTTCCATTGTCGGTGTGGCGGCTCCTTTCCGAGCAGACAGGTCACTCAGTGCTTTCTTTCAGGCAATTATTTTCGAGATGACTGGAGATTTCGATCAACCAATCAAGCTTTTATAGAAGCCACTTTCCTTGATTATGTTCCTGATCTTTAACTCAGGGAGAGATTTTCCTCAGTATGGCTTGACAGCCTCAAGTTTTCAATTAATTTCTCTCTCCTACATCTTGCTTTTGCTTTCAGTTGGGCAGCTGGAGTGTTCACAGGCTCACGTGAGCTCTTGACATGATGTGTGTGTGTATGTGTGTGTGTGTGCACACGAGTGCATGTGCGTGCTTTGAAGGCATCAGAAATCTCTTTCTGGCCTTTCCTTGATGAGAAATGTCCTGTCAAAGAGCAGAGGGACTTGTGAGCAGGAAGCTGGATGAACAAGGGGAGTCGAGAAGAGGTACTGTGGATGTGGAGGATCCTGATGCCTAGGGTGGCTGCACTCAGGACCAGCCCAGAGATACGTAGAATAAGGCAGCACGGATCAGTGCTTTCAAATGCAGGAGCCATATCCCTGCTTCCAAATATACTGACAAATATTTTGAATCATAATGAATGCATATCTATTCTAGTGTGATTTATTCCACAGAAATGATTGTTTTTCTTTCAAAATAAAATTATTTGAATAATATATAAATGACTTAAAGGTATGTATAATTATACTTAAGGTATATATAATCTATAATAACTTGCAAAATATTTAAATGACTTAAAGTTTTGGCAAATACAAGTTAAGATGTTATGTGAAAGTTGGTGAAACTCTTGAAGGTGGCACATGTATTTCTTAAGATGAGGAGACCCTGGTGTTATGGAAAGAATTTTGGAGTCAGAGAGACATGGATAAAATCCAAGATCTGCCTGTTATGTGTGCCTGTGGGAAAATAACTTAATTGCTAGACCTCAGTTTGTTAGTCTGTAGAATGGGCATTTAAAACCTACACCTTTCAGCATTGCTGTGGGGTCTGGAGATTCATTCATTTATTCATGCAACCTTGAGATATTAATTGTCTGCTATGTGCCATTCACTGCTCTGGGCACAGGGAATACAGCAGTGAATCAAAGTTCCTGTCCTCATGGAGCTCTCATTCTAATGGGGGAGATGGATAATAAATATATAGATAGTTATATAAGAAACTACCAACTACTGTGAAAAATATATCAGAATAAAGGAGATGTTAGAGCAAAGCCTCTGAGACAGGAGTGTGGTAGAGATGTTTGAGGAAAAGCAAGGTGGTCACAGTGTGGTGAGAATGAACAGAGGGAAAGGGAGAAAGGGAGAAATGAGGTTAAACAGGTAGTCAGGTGCCAGGGCAAAGAGTGAGTGCCTGGTAGACTAAGGTAAACCTTGGGTTTTACTTTAACTGTTGATAGAAGATGACCAAAAAGTAGTATCTATTAAAAATTATATTCAATTAATATTAGAATAGTTTTATACCTTGTACCCAAGCTGTGCAGAGCAGAACGTTAGGCTCCTAGGTTTTGGGTATACCAAGATAACCTGGACAGAGGAGCTCAAATTCTTGCTGGGGGAATAGTAGACTCTAATCAATTAGTATCTGACATTCATTAAGTACTTGCTACGTGCCAGGCCTAGTTGCAAGTGTTTGCCTTTAATGGAATTGCTTGTGTAGTCCTTATAAAACAAAAGTACAGTATATAGTCAGTTATTATCCCCATTTTACAGTTGAGGAAACTGAGGCACAGAGAGACTTACCATTATACATACTGCCTCTCAACTTCCAAAGAAAGCACAGTGGCCTAAAGGTGCTTCCCTGAGGTTGGAAGTGCAGTAGGAGCACAGAACAAACATTACCCCAAAGAGGGATGCCATAGCCACGGGACTGCAGATGCTCCGGAGGGAAGCCGCCCCTGCTAACTCTGACAAACATGTTGCCTCTCCTCTCTGTGCTTCAGTTTCCTCATCCATAAAATGGGATCAGCAGAGGGTATCCATTTTATAGGCTAGACATGATGATGAAAGGAAACAGTGGACAGGAAATGCTTTTGCACAGAGCCTACCACATGGCAAGTGTCATTCAAGTCTTAGCAAGAGATTAAGGAGCACTTTATGAACTGGCTCTCCTGGGCCTGGCCTTGAGGCACGAGGAAGACTTTAACAGAAAACAAAGGTAGAGAAGTTAATTTCAAGTTGATGGGGAATATTTCTGGAAATTATTTAATAGAGTGTTGAAAGTGCATGGTGTGGCTGGAGCGCCAGACTTGTGGTGGGTGAGCATGTAGCAGATAATTCTATCAGCCTGTGACATTGAGGAGACCTGAACTACCATCCGAAGAGCAATGGAGTAGTCTACGAGAGGGGCCATAACAAGATACCACAGATTGGGTGCTTAAGCAACAGATATTTATTCTCACAGTTCTGGAGGATGGAAGTCCAAGACCAAGGTCTTAGCAGGGTTGGTTTTCTCTGAGGCCTCTCTCCTGGGCTTGCAAGTGGCCACCTTCTCACTGTGTCTTCCTGTGGTCATTCCCTGGGTCAGCATGTTTTCTGTGTCTTAATCTTTTCTCCTTATGGAGACACCGGTCCTATTGGATTAGGGCCCATCTGTATGACCTCATTTTACTTTGATTACCTCTTTGAAGGCCTTATCTCCAAGTCCAGTCATATTTTGAGGTACTGGGGCTAGAACTTCAGCATATGAATTTGGGGGGGGACACATAATTCAGCCCACAAGAGACAATTCAACATGGTGGGGGTGGCGGCTGTGATGTACCCTGTGCTGTCATAGACATGTCCAGCAACAGCAGGAGGAGAAGAGAACACTTTCCCAGGTTGCAAATCCTCCAAGTCTGACTTGCACAGTGGAGACAGGGTGGATAGGAAGGTGAGGGATGAGACATTTCAGGGGTGGAACCTACAGGGCTTGGATACTGATTTCTCTGACTCCTTGGAGCTATACAGAAATAAACACAAAAGCAAGAAAATCCAGATTTGCCTTACCCTGGCCTCTTTCTCTGTCCCCCAGGGATGAGTCTACTTATAGCTCCTTAGTTTTCCCATCTGTTAAGTGGGAAAAATACAACCAGGATCTCATGGCTCCCAGTGGGATGTAGTCATATGTTACTGTAGCACTAAGACTTTGTGCAAATGCAGACTGATTTTGTTCTCCCTGCTAATAAACTGTCTTTCTACCAGAATGCAGTACCAACAAACTTACCTTTTCTAGATATCAGAAAGCAATGGTTTGGGTTTGAGCTATTCACTCACTTATGATCTGAGCTTATTCTAAAAAGACTTTGCAGTTTAGTCTAATTGGGTAATTGGGATGTTTCCAGATGAAATTCAACTTGTAGTTTTAAAACACGCTTTGAAGAACTGGTTGCCATGGCGCTTTTCTGCTGACAAGATCCTTCACTGGCTCCCACTAAGCAGCAATAATGGGCTTCTGTTTATTCTGTTTCAGGTTACCCCACCTGAACATCCTCCTGGGAGGAAGCAGGGCATGAATCTGAAGGAATGAGTGAAGTCCTTCCCTAGCCATCCTTGATGGCGGAGTGGGGGTACGTCTCAGCAAAAAGGTTTGTCATTGCAGGGGCTGGAGGGCTTAGACCTAGTAGCAGCCCAGCTGCCGTGCTGGGGCTTCCCAGATCACCTCACTCCTGGGCAGCTGGGAGTTGAGGAAGAAACCACTGTGCATTTGTCACCGTATAAACCAGATGGCTGCTTCAGGATATGAACACTAATCCCCTCATATTTGTGGGCAAATGAGTGTCTGGCAGAGAGATTGCCTTTATTTTAAGAAATAACATGGTCTTAAATATTAATATTCATGTTTTTATAGTATCACTGTTTTAAATTTGAGAAGATCTTTGTTCAAAGTCAATTTTTCAACCTATTGGACACCGTTCTTACCCCTCATCCTTAGACTTTTTGTACCCGAGTGTTTATTGTTAGAATGTGAAACATCTGCCCCAGATGCAGTATTTTTGGCCTCATTAAGAGTTTTTCTAGTTCCTCTTCAGTTATGTCAATATTTACCTTGGACAATGCTTTGTATCCTTTTGTTTATAATTCCAGAATTCTCCAAGACAAACTGATTATTCATGACTCTCTGGCCTGGGTTACAATTTAAACATACCTTATGTTGATGTTTTAAGAGTATGAGTCTCCCAAACTATTTCTACTATTTCTCCTGGATTCATAGTTCACAATCTTTCATTCCCACTTCATACCTTATATTTTTCATCCTTCCAGGTATCTTCTAAACATATCCTTTTTTTTGTGGATATATAATCCACAATATTCTTAGAATATTCTTAGAACATGAGATGCAAACTTTTTCTTCCTTTGCCTTTAAAATTCCATGATCCTAGCTGGGTGTAGTGGCTCACACCTGTAATCCCAGCACTTTGGGAGACCATGGTGGGTGGATCACCTGAGGTCAGGAGTTCAAGACCAGCCTGGCCAACATAATAGAACCCTGTCTTTACTAAAAATACAAAAAGTTAGCTGGGCATGGTGGCGGACACCTGTAATCCCAGCTACTTGGGAGGCTGAAGCAGGAAAGTCACTTGAACCCAGGGGGTGGAGGTTGCAGTGAGCTGAGATCACGCCATTGCACTCCAGCCTGGGCAGTAAGAGTGAAATTCCATCTCAAAAAAAAAAAAAAAAAAAAAAAAAAAATCCCAGGATCCCTCTCTCCTGCCAAGGATGTTTTTATAACAGTGCATGGTACCCACATTCTTCGAACGCTTCCATTGTTTTCCTAGAGAGCACACTCTTCCACACTGCCTGCTCCCTCTTATTAAATTTCTGATCACTGATACAAAAGACACATGACCCTTGTCTTCCCTGTCTGAAAACTATAGTTTAACCTCACACAATGAGTATAAGGAGGCCTTAGTGGGTAAATAGACATCAGAAAGCTCAAGCATGTTTTTCTCAAGTGACCCAATTATACAGAGTCAGTCATCTTTCCTTAATCACTCAGGATTTTATGAATCTACATAATAGTTTCAGTTCTTGACGTGTGCCTTAGAGTTGTAGATGACTTTAAATTTACTATTTTACCTATATTATTACATTTGATCCTTATAAAAACATTATGAGAGAGACCCAGAGGGTTCAAGTAACCTGTTTAAGATTACATTGTAAGTGGAATAAGAATAGTTTTTGCCCTTAAGAATGTTTATATTAATATACGATTTGAGTTTATACAAGTCTTTCTGTTCCTCTAAAATAGTACACGGTTTCTTAATTTGGGAGACATTGCTTGTGCTTGTTTCCTTTGCTTGAACTACCTAACTTCTCTCTTTGATTAGATAAACTCTCACCCATTTTTCAAACCTCAACTTCAAGTTCATTTCCTCTAGAAGTATTCCCTGATCTCCCGAGACTGGGCTAGGATTTCTTTCTCTGTGTTCTGTAACACCCTTAAAAATATGTAAATAAATTCATCCCAGTGTCTGCCACCTAATGATAAATATTAGTTGTGATGTCATTCCCTATCCTATCTCTTATACTTTATATATCTTGCTGCCATTGTATCCCCAGTTACTAGCTCTGGGGAGGTGCCCAATAGTTGTTGAGTGAATGAGCAATGCACAATGAGTCTTATAATTGAGGTAGTCTTGGGTCCTTGAACTGAAGAGCAAATGCTGGAGAGGGCACTGAGATTGTCTAGAGAAGTTTAGGCATTTCCAAGTCTAATCCACAGACTACCATCTGAGTGTTAGTAGCTAAAATGGTTATCTGTTGTTTGTCTGCCCAACACCCTTTCCCCTTATTTTGCCATCACTCTCTCACTTTTCCTTTGGGGACTGTCCCCTCCCCCTCTTTTGATCAGTGTTGTTCAGGTGGGGATCCCAACACCTCTTGAACAGAAATAGGTCTAATAAGCCTATTCCATCCCCTAGGTGCAGTGTAAAGCTTATGGATGGCATTAAACCCAAACTGGGTTGGTGCACGTAACCCTTGGATTTCTGCTGAAACTCTTAGAGTAGAGGGTCTGTTTTTTTTCCTTCTAAGATTGCAAGCAACAGAACAAGCCTGGAACTATATAGGTTCTTTGGGAATTTGTGAAGACATCAGTGAATCCAACACAGAACATCCAGAGCCAGGAGATGGTGATAGAGTGAAGGCATCATGAAGACATCATTTGAGTACCTGGGGTTCAGTGGTACCTGAAGCAGGATAGAATTCCCAAGTTTATGAACTGATAGATGCCCTTTCTGTTTGCAGCTAGTTTGAGGTGCATTTTTGTCAGTCACCAATAGCTGATAGTGTTCGGACTAACTCAGTTGGAAACAAAATATCATGATATTTTTATTACTGATATTAGTGCTTTATTACTGACATGAGTCCCTTTGTGGATGTGCCTTATGCTTTCACTTTTTCATATATGTTTTGCATCCATGCAACTTGTCTTAAATAGTTAATCATGAACTAAGTAAGCGAGCATATTTTTGACTGACTTTTCCCAAGTCCAATGTCACATGACAGGCTCATTGGATGTCCCCCAGTTCATATTTGAGCTGAGTACATGCTTGGGATTCTTTTTCTGGGAATGGTGATGACTTTACACAGATTCATCTTTCACCCTCTCACACTCTGCCTGTTGGGCTCCTGGGGTAAACTGTGGGAGAGCGAATTCGCTGGTATCTGGGAGGGTGACCTGTGATCTCAGAGTGATGTAAGCAAACTTCTGAGCCTGTGGAGTCAGAGCCTCAGAACTGAACCTAACTGAGTTTTGCATCCAGATCTGGGCAGACAAGGCCTTCAAACCCTCTTTGGAGAAACTTCATTCCCCCTTAGAGAGCTGAAGAATCACAAGGAATTGCAGGCTATTTGGTTTTCATGGTTGGTGGACACTGGTCTCTAAGTGCATGGGCTTCTTTGTCCTATGAACTGAAGGATGGATGCATTCCTTTTTCCCAGAAGCCCTCTATGAAATACCAATGAAGCTCCCTGTGGTGCTTGTTTACCATAATCAATAGATGAATCAATTGCTCTCTATACCTGATTCAAGGAAGTAATTAAAGCAGGGAGGCAGGAGTATCATTAACAGAAATTCAGTCCTCGCTATTTGCCAAAATCTATTTCTGGAAACTAGATCATTGAATGCATCAGTGTATAATGGATAATATATTCCCATTCAAACACTGTTATATTTGGGAATTGTGTTCTCAAACAAGGCTACAGCTTTACATATCTCAGAGGTGACCTTTCATTGTCCTGAAATCCAAGATACAAACTGCAAAGTCTTAAGATAATGAGATTAGGATCTAATTACTGTTAAATTGCAAAAATGTAAAATGACAAGTTTAAAATGGAATTATATGTTCCATACCTATTGTTTATATGAGGGCCTGTATTATCCATGAAGTATTCACATATCATTAAAAAATGTATTTGACTATCACAAAAAAGTGTATTTGACTATCTCTACTATCTCAGAGAGTAGTGTTACACTCTCTGAATCTGGTAAAGACATGTAGGAGTAACATGCAAATCATCACATATATAATAGAGTAAAATTTCAATTAAAAAGGCATAAAATTATCCATGAGGTGAAACCCATTTTTGCCATGAACCACATTTATTATTAAGAGGTAAAATCAGCTTCTCTTCTTCAGGAGGCAGAAGTAGGCAAAGTTTAGCACTCACTTCCATGTGGCATATTAAGCAAGGATATTTTGCACTTTCTTCTCATTGTAAACATTCTTTATTTGCTCTTTTCCTGTGATGTCCTAATAATAAGATTTGCCTTTAGGCACATGGGCAGGGTGAGGACCTAAAAATCCTGAGCTAAGGCATGGGCTCCAGCTCACCCTGTCAGAGAGCTCTACCTAAAGGCCTGGGACACAAGCACAGCTGACAATGAGGTATTATTTGCCTTCTTTTTGTCAGGATTTCTTTTGCATATGACTTCCCAAGAAATTTCCTAGGAACATAGGTCTCTGGGTCTTGAGGACACCATCATTTCCATTCCGTCAGTACTTTATAGGATTCCTACTGGAACGAAAAAAAGGAAAAATGTTTTCTGCTTAGCCCCAGTTAACCTGAAAATTCAATTAAACAACATTCTCCAAACACTACAGTTCATTGACGATTAACTATGCACGTTCTTGGAAAGGCCAAACTGGATGAAACTGACATTTTGAGAACTATATTTTGCACTGGAATAGAAATTGAAATAGGAATATATTTTTCCTTGCTTGTTTTGATAACATTTTACTGATAGGAAGTTTGGGGAAGCTTGAGGGGGCAAATATTGAGCTTTTGATTTATTATCAGTGAACATTTTCTCCAAGTTTTACCCCATTGCTTCACTGACAAGTAATGTTTCACAGAATTATCTTTTTGCTTTGGAATTTTATTGCTGCTTTCTCTCTTGCTTCCCTAGAAGATTGTTGGATATATAAGGGTTACAGTCACTGAGGTTAGTGTTGTCTTCTGCATTGGAGGAATTTTCTTGACTTTATCCCAGAATTAGTGAGTATAGCCAATGACTGTGCTGATAGATCCATTCTACTTGGTGACATACTCTTGCCAGAGCAACTGGCAGATGGTCCAGTGTGGAGGATTGTACTTCAATGGGGAAGATGCTGTTAGGAGAGTGGGTCCTATTTATTTAAAGTCATAATCCTCCATTTTTCTACTGATATTGAGCATTCCTGCTTCATAACTTTGTTCCACCACTCTAATTAGGCAGGCAGCCTTCCTCTGCCATTTTATTTTATTTTATTTTTGAGATAGGGTCTCACTCTGTCATCCAGGCTGGAGTGCAGTGGTGCAATCTGGGCTCACTGCAGCCTCAACCTCCTGTGATGGAGTGTTCCTCCTGCCTCAGCCCCTCAAGAAGCAGGGACTACAGGCGTGTGCCACCATGCCCAGCTAACTTTTGTCTTTTTTGTAAAGATGAGGTTTTACTGTGTTGCCCAGGCTGGTCTTGAACTCCTGAGCTCAAGTGATTTGCCTGTCTCAGCCTCCCAAAGTGCTGGGATTATAGGTGCGAGCCATCACATCTGGCCCTCCTCTGCCATTTTATATTTCCACTTGGTTGTACTTCATTTTCAAATCCAACGTTTTTATTCCTGACACAGAAAACTTTGCCCAAACTACTCTTGAGTGAATGTCTGGGGACGTTATTCCATAAGTCTACAGCTTGATTCAATCTTCTGCTGAAATTATAACCAGGAAACAACAGAGTCAATGAAAGGAGACAAGAGGTGCTAACTGAGTGACAAAGGCAATCTCATTGCACTAGGGTTTTTCAGACCAGTGATAGACTGGACACAGAGCACATGCCCTGTAAGATGTGTGTGGTGTTGTTTTGTCTTTGGATTGTATTACTGTGCCTTGAATGACATTAGCTCTTGTATATCTTATGTTTCTCTCAGAACATTATTCTCAGAACGTGCTACCTTATGTTCCAGGCCCAGGGTGTAAGAAACCTATGAATAACACATTTGTGAGTGTCTAGAAATCCAGATATTGTGTTTTGTTTGTTTGTTTTAAAGTGTTCTTGATGGAAGGAAAAGGAAGCCTCCATTTGCTTTTAAGGAAAAGATAATTTCTTTCCCCCAATGTCCCTTGGATAGCTAATGGCTCTAGAGACAGGCATGGACATGTCTATGGATATAGTCGTACAAGCTCAGAATTTTACCCTTGATTTGTTGGGAATCTTTTCCTTAGAGTCCTTTCATGGATATTAATTATCAATTTTTATTTTTAAGCTGTGGATAGTTTACTCACCCTTGAGAGAAACTTTCCTATGTAAAAGTTGTTTTCCATGGTCCCAAGATGGAAAACAACAACTCTTTAATCAAAAGACTCTGAGATACTGGCGCCACCTTTGTCTCTGGTTCCCAAAGAATGTTCTTGGAATCCTGACACCATAAGGAAAGTGTGGCGCAGCAAGCCTTAAGGGAGACTGTTAAAGCAAGACCCAAATCTTCTGTGCATAGCCAATACGTACTTTTTCTCCACCATCTTCTTCCAAGTGGTTATCATTCCTCCTCCATGGAGATCCTGCTTTTCCTGCCCTTTCCGCCTTTAGCTGATACAGGGAGTATGGAAAACGTAGAGTGTTCCTTTAGTACTTTATAAAATCAGATCTTCTCAGGAGGTCACACCAAGGGGAATGTTGCTAAAAACAACTGGCTCTTTGGCAATGCTAATCTGCATTTTCCTAAAACACATACCCAAGGGGGAAGAAGTGCATGTGTTAAGATGAAGATGGAGAATGAAGTTATTGATCTTAAAGTTCACAATGTTGGAAGGGTCATGAGGGTAACACACTCTCAAACTGAGTAATAATCTACAAAGAGTTAAAACAAAAGTTCCTCCAGCCATAGCTGCACCCAGAGAAGTGGGACAGAAGTTCTGATTAAGAACTTTGATTTCCCACAGATTGTTTGAGTCTTATATGAAATTTGGAAAGTTTCCCTGACATCAAAGGCTGTTTCTTTTGGCTAATCTATTGAGTATGTTGTACCTGTCCTCCCATGAGCCCCCCACGACTGGGAACATATGTCAGATTCTTCTTGTGCCAGTAATTTAGAGGCTCATGATAATAAAACATCCTTTTTCTAAGTAAAAAAAGAGAGGTCCTGGGGAATGTTAATGCAGCAGAGAATAGCAATGATTTACTCCTCCCTGAAAAAAATATACCAAGTCTGACAGACCCATATCAGAATATTATCTGCATAATTTGAAAATAGCACATTGAAGGAAATAGGCCCAATCTCAGTATCCTGTTCAAATTTACATCTGGAACAGCTGCCAGGGCCTCTCAGAGTAGATTTTGTTCAGTTCTGCAGGGCCGATCTGAAACCCAGGCAGAAAATGAAAGTGAGCAAATTTACCTCTGGCATTCAAAGAAATGCTTTTGGTCAAAGTGAGTATTTCTGACCATGACTCATTTTCAAAAGAAGCATTGAATTCGCTTTGTCATCTTTGCCTGGATCGGGCTCAATCAGCCCTTTTATGATTTTTAAAATATCCTATATAGCCGGGATGGCATTTATTAGGCTTCAGCTATTCAATATTGCATTTCAATGTATAAAAGTCACTGTTCAATTGAATATTGAGTTTTCTAAGGAAGTAAACCTACAGAAAAGAAATTTGCAAGAATCTAAAATAAATGAGTTTGAGAAAGATCAAACTGCCCTATGGCTGTTTCAAAGATCAAAAGATCTCTCTTTTATAGAAATCAGGAGCAGTTTGAATAGCCTCTTTCCTCTATCGCAAAGCCCCATTTTTTCACTATCATTGATAGCTTGGGACTGCACCATAATGGTATGAAAGGCCTTGGGGAGGAGGGAGACGATTTCATTCCCAAAAAGGACACAGGACTTTTTCATCTGAAATAGCT
Organism: Piliocolobus tephrosceles; assembly: GCF_002776525.5. Taxonomy (NCBI): domain Eukaryota; kingdom Metazoa; phylum Chordata; class Mammalia; order Primates; family Cercopithecidae; genus Piliocolobus; species Piliocolobus tephrosceles. The sequence continues at coordinate 57,804,636 of NC_045442.1, read as the reverse complement.
GGCTTTTAATTTAATTTGATCTGGAGTCCAGTAGAGTGAGCAAATGAAAACCTGTCCTTAGCTCCTTCAGGAGGAGCAGTGGCCTTGAGGGGCATGAGAGGGTCTCCTGATAATTGTTTTTAAAGGCTGCTGTGTATCTTTGTTTCTGCCTCTAGGAGAGGCTGGATTATATGGTAGATCACCATCTTTGAGTTCATGTGTTGTGCATAACCTTAGGAAGTTACTTAATCTTTGTAGATCTCAGCTGCTTCATGTGTAAAATGGGGATCATAATATGTACCTTATTCTTGAAGTAAGCTCCTTCCAATTCAGGGCCTTTGCTAGTGCTCTTCCTTCCACTGGGCTAATTCATGCTTGGCCCCAGAACCCAGCTGGAGTAGCTTTCTTCTGCGAAGGCTTCCATGGACCCTCAGACCAAGTCATGCTAACTCTTCCTCCTCCTCCTCCATTAGACCTTGTGCTATGATTTTCCTTGTAGTACTTGCCTCAGTTATAATTGAAAACATTTTGTGTAAGTACTAATGTCATGTTTGGCTCCTTCTATAAGGGATTAGGAAACCTAACTTATTCATCTGTCTCATAAACTAGAACAAAAACAAAATATTTATTTAATGAATGAAATCAACAGAGACAAAGTCTACTAGCAAATGGTAGGTGATTAAGAAATGGCAATTTCCCTTGTTCCCCTACACTGTGAGATCCTGGAAGCCAGGACAAGCCTCACCTCTTTACCAGAAGCCCCTAGGATGGGGTCTTGACAAAGTAGCTGATTCAGGAACATCTGTGGATGTGCAGGTGGACATTGTCAATCATCTCTCTCTACCTATTTGCCTTCTTCCTCAGCCTGTTCTCTGTCTTCTGTCTAAAAGTGCACTATCAATTTTCAGAGAGATGCTAGAACCCTTGTTCATTTTCTTATATGCCAAGTTTTCTCTGTATAGTTTCATGAAAGCTCCATAGATGAAGTTTGCAGTAAGAGGCAAGAAACTGGGTCGTGATCATGGTGTTTCTAGCCCCATTTGAGGGTTAGGTGGAGAGGGTGAGTTGAAGTTGTCAGCCCAGGGAACGTTACATGTGAGGACAGCTTTTAAACATCACCAACAACATTATCATCATCAGCAAGAACTAATAACAGCTTCTTTAAATTTTAAAAAACCTTTGCCTTCTTGTCTAGGGAAAAAAAATCTCCATCAACATCATAGACCACTCATGGTTGTCTACCATTAAAATCTTTTGCTGTGATTAAGGCCATTATTCATAATAAGTTCCCATATTAGTTATTGACTATTTATTGCGAATTAGTTTCTCAACCATTTCATCTGAGAAGATGAAGGGCCAAGTATTAAGTCACTTGGTTGCCTATGTGGGAAGGAAGCATTTCTGTCAGAATTTAGTTGTACATAACATAATTCAGTGTAGTCATTTTTAGCAGAAATGAGTTTCATGCAAGGAATAAGAGCTTACAAAGACCACTAGAAAGGCTGGAGTTCTTTAGGCAGAACTTCCAGGAATCACACCTCAGAACAACGCCTCAGGACTGGCCCACGGAGGCAGCTGCTGCCTCTGCCATGATCAAGTTGGTGAATAAGGAGGTCGCCTCTACAACTGCTGGCTCTGCACCTCACCACGTCTATCCAACCTGCACTTGCCTCTCAGTAGCCACAGTGATAGGGTCTGGATCCTGGGGACTCTGTTATAGTTCCCACATGTCTCCACACTGTGCTGATTAGCAGAAGTAGTGGGGTGCAACCTCAGCCTTGATGTCTGCTTCTATCATCCAGCTCTCATGAGGGAGTCTGTTTGGCTCACGCTGGGTTTCACATGGAACCTAAGCTGCAGGAGACTCTGGGAAATGAGGTCCTTGGCTTTTCTGACTCTTGAGGGCCATGCAGTAGCGTTGAGGAGGGATCTTGCAATGGACCAGAGTGAATCAGTCTGCAGATTCCATTGCAGGGGTTACATAGTCGGGGCGAGGCAGGATGGGGGTGCCAGAGGAACATTTTTGAGAGAGACATAAATGGAGAGGGGACTGAAAAGAATCTTGACTGGCCTCACAACTTTGCCTAGAGCTGGTCCTGGTTATTAGTATGAGGCATTTTGGGAATGCCACAACAGGGAGACGTTATTGTTTTCCTTGGGTAAGTGGTTTTGAGGTCTGTATGTAAAGTTTCTTGAGTAAATAGGCTCCTTCTTCTATGCTCCTGACATTTATGGTGGTGTGTTTTAGTTTCCTTCTGAGCAGAGACGGAAAAGTGTTCCTATGCCCTGTTCAGACACATCTACTACTGGGTAATCTTTCTTCATGCTAGTGTCCATCTTTAAAAACATCCCCATGACATTGAGTGAAAAGAGAAGCTTTAGATGCTATCAAGGAATGTCCAACACTTTTATCTACTGGGTAAATTGCTATTTTCCTGATGAAGAGACCCAAATGAGAGCTGGAAGTCAGTTATTTTGGACGGATCATGAGAGCCCCTCTGAGTTTTGGAAGCAGGCACTATCCTGCCATCTTCTTTTTAACATTCCATCTAGCAAACACCTTAAGCTTTAATAAACATCTTCTTTAATAGTGTTGACTCCAAGCTAATAAGGCAACTAGCAAATCCAGTGAAGGTAAATTTCTCATTAACAATTTATTTAACTTTGTTGAAGAGAGTAATTCCAACTTCTGCTAATTGAGTTTGTAATAAAAACATGGATCCATTTTACTGCCACTCTCAGGACCTTAATCAAACTCCAGGAAAGGTAAAGTCACTCTCATTAGCAGACTAAGAGGCAAACTCCAGGAAAGGTAAAGTCACTCTCATTAGCAGACTAAGAGGCAAAATCCAGGATAGAATGGAAGGTACCAGAACACTGTTAAATTCCAGAAACTTCAACAGGATTATAAAGCAGAGGCACAGACTGGCATTTCACAGTGTTTTGAATTTCATTTGCCAGAGGAAGAGCCCTTTTGACATGAAGCTAAAGCTGTGTGTAAGACTTTGAAGATACTGGCTTTAGTATGTGGGTGATGTGTTCAGTTTCTCCCCCTTTATTTAAGATCTCTCTGTGGAATATGGAAAAGTGTGCTGGCTAGACCTGTAAGAGGACTTGCCCTTTTTTCAGTCAATCCAAAGCCTTTTTCTCTGGCTCCAGGAGGTGGCTGTAATTTAGGAGTTTTATAAGGATGCACTGAGGAAGACCGCCTAAAGTGACGGCCCCGTGGGCAGAGGGACATGTGGCGTGTCTGTGATCGGCCAGCGATTGAATTTGAAGGGATTTAATAATTCTTCATGAAATTCTCTGCTTTTTCTCCAGACTTTCCTCTGGAAGGCTGATTAAATGCGTATTATTTCTTCTTAAGTGATTTTACAGGTCGTTTATTTTGGATTTATGAGCATCAACATGTTTTAAAAGGTATTAGCGAGCTGTACTGCTGGATACTTGTTCTGTAAATCAGTAACTCTACTCTCTATCAGCATCAGATAATAAGAAATCCTTCAAATTATTACTTTTTTTCTTCTTATATATTCATTCAGGCAACAAATATTTTAAAACACCTACTGGGTGCCAGACATTGTGCTAGGTTCTAGAAATACTCCAGTGAAAAGATAGAAATGGCCCTTGCTCTCAGTACATTGTAAACAAAATGTTTAAGTTTGGTGTCTATATTATTGTGAAATTATAGGGAATGAATCTGAGTTAAAGTTCCATTCCCATTCAGCACTCTTCGTCTACTGAGTCAACATCTATATGGAGAGGCATGAGCAGAATATGGTTCCTCTGTGTTTTTGACATATGCTGGTATGTGCCTCCATTTAAGATATGAAGAAAAGATGAGTGGGGGGAAAACTTCCCCTTCTCCCCTCATCACTTTCTCCCAAAGTACCTGTCCCATAGAATTTGAAATTGTTCAATTGGTCCAAGTTTTTGCCCCAAAAGAGAAAATGCCCCAAGTGCTGTCGGAAGTCCTGAAACAGCCTATTTTTGGGGGAGACATCTCAGTTCCTACATCTGCATATACAGCTTTCTCTTTGTCTGTGTCCCATTCACAGGGCTGAAGTACAAGGTGCTGGGACCAGTTGTCAGTAAAGGGAGTGTGATTCAGTGAGTTAATTACATCAGGATGGAGAAGAGAAGCAAAAAGCCCAAGCCAGGTAACTGGAACTACCTATGAAACTGGAGGGGTGTGGTGAACAAAAGCAAAAGGATCAGTCATAAGGTCAGGAGCAAGGTGAGTTAAGGGAAGTGGTTCAGAAAGTAGACTGTGAGGAACGTTGGGAGGTGGGGAGTGGGGTGACTGTGTTTTATCTCAAGCCCTGCTTCTCAGTGTAATGGGTAGGGGACTGTCAGCTGAACAGTTCTTATTAGGCCACGTACATGGAGCCCACCAGAAGCAGTTGGCTGTGCAGCAGCTGGAATTCTCCCCTAGGACAACTTGTTCGCTTCACCCACAGCATTGGGAAACCTGGATGAAGAAGAAGGTGGGAGAAGAAAAGGAGGCCACCATTTTCTCCGCAGGAAATGGTGGTTAACTCAAAGCAGAGGAGAATTCAGCAGTGTACATGAAGCTTGAGACTTTACAAAATACTTTCCCATCCTTTTCTTTTGTCCTTCTCAGTGACCCCAGGATGAAGAAAGGTAGCTAGATGGAGGATGGTTCTCCCCATTCCACAGATGATGAACTTGAAAACAGCACGAGTGAGTGAGTTTAAAGTCATATAACTATGTAGGGTCAGGGCTTGAGTGTAAATCTCCTCATTCTAGCTGTAACTCTTTCCATTACAATTTACAAGTATTCAAATGATATGTAAAAAATAAGCAAATAATGAAACACAGCATTTTGCAAGACATAAGGGTAAGATTGTAACCACATCTCTGTGATTCCCCTGGAGACTTTGGCATTTGCCCTTGGCCACCTCCTGTCTCACTCTTTGGCCCTGATTGGGCACTGGTAAAAAGGTGTCTGTGAGTATCTACCACACCTGCCTCCCCCAATACACAGACTGGCATTCTTTCTATGGCCACAGTCTTAAGGGTAATTAAGACTGTGGAGTAACAGGAAATATTTTATTCAGTAAGATTATACTCATTTGCTTATTCAGTTGCTGAACTATCTTCCAGGAATACATCAGAAGGTTTTACCATTCTATTTGCCTGCCTTAGTTGGGAGATCTGAAGGAAATGAGTTTAATTCACCCTTCACATTTCTAATTAAAACTTTTTACATTTCAAGCTTTTTGACAGGAAAATAAAAAGAAAAATTATGTGGAAGGCAGCTTCAAGAACACATAATCCATGTGTGATTGTTTGAGAGCAAGAAGGGTTAAAAAAGGCAACAACAAAAAACCTGCTCATTTTTGCTGCTTGCTTAAGAAAAAAACAACTCAAGCCATCTCCAAATGTAGTTTAATCCATTTTCAGACTCTATACATTATGCATCAAGATTTTGTACAAAAGAAATTTGAGAGGAGCGTTTGCATGCAACCACTTCAGTGGATTAAATTCGCAGTTCAGCACATTGGACTCAAAAAGTATACAAGACATTTTGAGAGTCCTGTCTCCTTCCTTTATATGCATAGTTCCTACTTCAGGTAAATAAGTTTTTAAGAATGAGTGGATTCCAGCAGCTGTCTTTAAGGGAAAAATTAAGAAAGGATTTGGTCTACCTTCCACTTAGCTTCCCAATGACTATAAATGTTTGAACAACAGAAAGCCTAGTTGAAAAGGTGGATCTAAGCTGTTCTGTGGACCTCGAAATTCTTTTAGGCAAAGCTGCCCTATCCAAGGTGGAAAAGCTAATGTGAAAAGACGTTCTCAATAGAAGGAGTTCGTACAGCGACGTCGTAACTGCAAACCCCACACACCTTCAGTTCAGAGTTGAGATGCCACTTGCATAGACCACCTGGTTGGGAAGCTCAGTCAGTCATCCAGATGTCTTCATCTAGTGGAGGCCAAACATCACTGAGACCACATCTGGATGTTTAGTGGGCCAATGACATTTTTATTTCCTGCTGTTTAAATAATGGATTTGGGGCATCTCGGGAACATGGTCTCTATTTCCTCTTACCCCAGAGCTGCTCTGCTGCAGGAACACACTTTATGGCAATTGGGTCAAATCAGGAGCAGCCAGAGAGCCACCGGTTTCTGGGCTGTTAATGATGGGAGGTCCTAAACTGACAGGCGGAGTCTGATGTCTAAACATCATGACTGTTATAAACCAGGAGGTGTCCAAACAGACTATGGAGCACCTGAAAGTTTCTATAATAACTTGTATTATTTTTTTCAAGTGTTGAAAAGTTCCTAGCAGTGTGGCTGGTTGCCTGGGTTACAGTGTTGTGTTGACAGCTCTGGTCCTTTTCCTGGCAGCTGAGGATCTGCATAGTGACCAATGAGAGGGGAGCATTCTGCTCTGAACTTTCCATTAGGCTGATGATTCACTTTGAAATCCACACTTTATGAATGCTGTGAATTCAATGTAATGTAGCTGTTGAGGTGTCTACATTCGAATTGGATTCCATTAACTTAATGGTGTGATTAAGTGTCTGACTCATCAGGACTTGGGATTGAATTTATGTGCTTCTGAGAGCCCTTTTGTAGACTGGCAGTTTTGATGAGTGTAATTTGATGTGTGGGATTGAGAGAACAAACCTAGTTGATACCTAAAGAGATATCACCTCAAATATTAACAAGGATCTGAGAAACCAAATTTGAGCATTGAGGTGGGTGGTCACTCTCAGATGTGCATAGAGGAGCTACTCTTTAGCATGCATATTTTTTTCTTCAAAGAACTTGAGTTTTGGTGTTAGGAGGGACTTAAAGGTCTGCCGTTATATTGGCTTTCAAATTTTAAAGTACTTAACTATTAATTAGGGTGCTTCTTAAAAAAATGCCAATTTCCAGATCCTGCCTTCTGATTCTGAAGGGCTGGAATGGGATGCAGGAATGGAATTATAGACCTCCCTGGGAGAAATGCTGACTTAGTTGTTTTGCATTTGGAGGATTGACAGGCCTCATCCATGGCCTTCCTCACAGCTAGTGGTAAGAGAGTCAAGCCCAGAACTGGATCTCTACATGTTTCCTCAAGGGTCGTTCATCATTTACTTAGTTCATGCTCATGCGAACTGACATTTACGACACGGAAATTATTGGTAGTATGAAAGTCATATGTGCCATGTTAGAAAGGAAAAGAACATGGAGTGGCAGAGAGAGTGGCATGTTGCAGTTTAGCAAAAATCAGTTCTGAAATCTCCTTTGAAAATTTAAAGTTCTCCTTAACACATAGGGGTTAAATGGGAGATGCACAATGCCTCACATATTTGAGTCAATTTTAGGCAGTTGCTAAGATAGCAGTGTACAAAATATTTTTACTTTTGCATTTCCCTTTATAGATTTCTTTGGACTTAAATACACTGAAATTTTAATTTAAATTCTCCATGTATTTAAATTCCAGAATTGATTAAATTAAACACTTTTTCATTGTTGCTAACAATTTGTATTTATTCTTTAATTCTTTGTGAATCATTTTTCAGATCCTTTGTGAACTTCTCTACTGAGTTGCTGGCTTTTTTTGGTATTGTTTTTAAAGAGCTGTTTTTTATTAAAGTTATTAACTCCATATCTGTCATACAATTTCCTGAAAGTGTTTTTCTGTTTTTTGTTTATTTATGGTTAATTTTCTTTTATATGGACCTGTTTAAACTTTTTCTACAGAAACATTAAATTCATTGCTTTTTTTTGTTCTTTGTGACGATGTTTCATCAGAGTTATTTGTTAAAGCTCTCCCTATCACAAGATCAGGAAAATCATTACTTATACTATCTTATAGCTATTTTGTAGTTCTAATACTTGGATTTGCTGCTTTCACTTGTTGGTATGCTTTGTAAAGTGTAACATATAAAATATAAATATATAACATATAAACATTATTCCTCAAATAGTTGTCCTAGCATCATTTCCTGTATATTACTTTCTAATTGGTTTGTAAAATACATGGTAACTACCATTTATTGTATACTTAGGTACAGTGCTAAATATATGTAATGAATTATTCATTTTAATGCATATATATTTTATTTGGTTCTTACAACAACATTCTAGGAATTATTTTTAATTCCCTTTTACAGATGAGCAAACAGAGGCTTAGATAGCTTAAGTTGCTTGTCTATTAAGAGGCAGAGCGGAGAGGCAACCTGAAGATAGAGTGACTCCAAAGTCCACCGACTCAGTTACCCAAATCAGTTTTACCGCAAAGCACATTCTTAGTATTAAGGTCATTTTAGGGTTTTGTATTCTGTTTCATTAACTAGGTTTCTATTTTTTTGCACTAATATCATACTTTTAAGTGTTTTAGCTTTATAATGGTTTTAAAACTGAAAGCTGTCACACTTTATTACTCTTCAGCTTTTCAAATATTGAACTCTCACTGGTTCAATATTCATGTTCACCTCAGACTAACATCAGCAAATACAAAAATGCTTCCTGAGATTTTCAGTGGAGTTACTTTTAAAACTTGACATCTTTCCTATATTTAAACTTTGCATCTAGCAAAATGTCCTTTAGAAGAGTTTTATAATTTTCTTCAAACAGGTCCTTTACATCTTACGGCCACTTTAAGTATTCTGTATGTTTGTCACTCTTGTAAGAGACTTTTTCCATTATATTTTCTAACCATTGTTAATTTATAATCTATTTTTTTTGATATGAAGTCTCACTTTGTCACCCAGGCTGGAGTGCAGTGGCACGATCTCGGCTCACTGCAACCTCCACCCACTAGGTTCAAGCGATTCTCCTGCCTCAGCCTCCTGGGTAGCTGGAATTACAGGTGTGCACACCATGCCCTGTTAATTTTTGTTTTTGGGTAGAGACGGGGTTTTGCCACGTTGGCCAGGCTGGTCGCGAACTCTTGACCTCAAGTGATCCTTCCATCATGGCCTCCCAAAGTGTTGGGATTACAGGTGCGAGCCACTGACCGAGCCTGGCCAGATAATCTATGTTTTAATATATATTTTCTCATTTGGCTTCTTACTGAAATTTTTAGAATGATTTTCTCATGGGTTTTCATTGTAGATAGTCTTACAGGCTACAAACAATAACGATTTTGGCTTTGTGTTAATTATACTTTTAAGTCCTACATGCTGTCTTATGGCAGTGGTAGAAAAATCAAAATACTATTGGTGAAAACAGCCAACCAACCAGCATATCAGTTTGCCTTCTGCACTTTCTTTCACAAGAGATTTACAAAGTACCTATTCCACACCAGACACCGTGGTTGACCTTGGAGATACAGCAACAAACGAGATAGAAACAGTTTCTGTCCTTCTAGAGCTACAGCCTAGGCTGGAGACAGACATTAAACATGGAATGGTACAACTACTTCAAATAATAACCCTTATCTCATTCTTGATTTTAATGGGAATGCATCTGGTGTTTCAATTTTTAGTCAATTTGATATATTCTTTAAGACGTGTTCTTCTAAGACTAGTTTTCTAGTTTGTTTTTTTTTTTTAATAAAGTCAGTATGTCTCTTGACTTTTAGGAAAAGATTTCTCAGTGTTGCCTCCTTTCACCTGTTTTCAACTTCATGCATTTTATAAACAATAAACCTGAAGCTTAGTTGGGGCGATGTGACAGGCCCACCATTATGAAATTGATTTCGACTGAATCCTTGCTGGAATCTATCTCTAGAATTTATCTCAGTACTGCAAGGGCAATGTGTCTATTTACCAGATGTCGTGAGCCTGTCAATGTATCTAACTTAGATTGGAAGCTTTTCCAGAACAAGACTGTTTCTGGGATGCTCTTTGGGCTTTCCTGGGTCAAAATAGTGCCTGCTGCATTCTAATGATTGCTACTTTTAATCTCCAAGCTTCCAGTGGGTTGATCTGGAGGCTGGCAAATGACACCGAAGGCTGGGATGCAGCATACACCTGTCAGAAGCAGTGGTTAATGCTTCTTATTCATAAAAAATCAATATAGAATGCATGAAAAACACAAAAAGATTTTAAAAAATCACCTGTACTTTCACCACTAACAGATAACCCTCCAATTTGTTTGAATTCTTTTTCTTTGCCTATCAATGTTCCCCCACAAACACAAGTCATACTAAATGTTAGATTTCACCCTTTTATCATTTGATAATATAAACAATTTCCCAAATCTGTAATTGTCTTATGATTTTGTTTGTTTTATTTCCTCCATTTAGTGCTGTGCAGTGCCCTGGTGATTCATCTGTCTATTCATTTTGAAATAGTTCTAACAAATAAAGGAGCCTATGAGGACACCTTGAATAAAGACACTTAACTAAATCTGAAATAGCCACACTTGGTTGAATGAGTGATGACCATGTCATCAAAATTTCAGCAGAAAGTAAATGGCAATAATAATTCAATATGAGGCCAGCACCCTAAGAGCTGAATAGACTTGGTTTCAAAAATTTCTAGCTATTTTTCACAGACATGTTAGAATGCAGTAGCTTTTCCTATGACAATTATTTTTAAACCACACCCACACATAGAGATAATAATTAGCACCAGTAGCATAATCTTTAAAAAAAGAAGAAAATTTCTATCTATTTGTTTATCTATCTACCTATTATCTATATCTAAATTTGGAAATGAAGAATGAAGAGAATGTTAGGTCATTTCAAGATATGAAATATTATAAAGGAAAGATCACTTTGTGGAGTAAAAATGGCAATTACCTGCCCAATAGCTGTTCTTTTTTTTATCTCTCTAACAGAATCCCAGTTTTGTTCAAGTATTGGCTGACTGTGTTTTTCAGGGCCATCCTCTAGTCCTGGTTAGCAAATCTTAACCCACCTAAATCTATCATGAGAATTCTACTTCACTTATCAATATCTGGTTTAGGGTTCGCCATGCAACACAATTCTGGCCAAAGGGACACAGAAAATTCTCTTGGCAGGCTTTGGGAAGTTTTTCTTGTTCTTAAGAAGAGATATTAAAGAAGAAAAAATGTTTCTTAAAAAAAATTTTTTTTGAGTATTTAGTCCTTTTGAGAGGATATTGCTGCCATTTTTGGACTATAAAGGAACAATACTGGGGACAAAAGCCAAGGTGCTGGTGAGGGCACCACAGATAGAGAAATGATCTGGGTCCTCCATGACGTCATGAAGGGTCTCTACGTCTTTTTTTTTTGTTGTTGTTTTTTGAGTCATTTTGAGTTTAGAATTTTGCTTACTTGCAGCCAAGAATATGCCAGCTGATTCAGGTGGTATCCATCACAAGTGGACAACTACTGACTGAGCATGTTTGCAGGAGGGAAAAACAAAGTTCTGTTTCTCTTTCCAACTCTGTGTATGATCTGACTGTGCCTTTTATTTTAACCCACGGAACTGTCTACTATCCAAGCCAGATTAATACTTCAGAAATACATACTAGTGTTTAGAACTGGATATAGTTAATATCCATAGCAGTCAACACATCAATATTGGCTCTGCTGAGGGACTTAGCTGGGTTCTTGGAGTAGGTATTTAGTAAATAATTTTTAGTGAATTAAAGACTATATCAGCTGAAAAAATGACCTTGGCCTAAGGGGAAAATTACTAGCAAATTAATAATTTAGGGTCTTGTTTTTTACATTTCTTATTAGAGAAATCCCAAGCCAATCATAGACATTTTTAAAAATTACTAGCCTCACTTGAAGGAGAAAGTAGTTAAGGTGTGGACCCTGGTAGAAAATTCCTAAGTGTGCAATTCATCATACTTGTGAAGCTCAGTCAACTATTTCATAGAATGCCAGTTTAGGAGGGACTGTGGGCTTATATAAACTAAGAAGTAATTACCTTATATAATAAAACTATAAGCAGGTCCCTAGTTAATGAATTTGCTAGTTGTTTTTCCAGTTTATAGACATTGACCCATATGAGACATATTATGTATGCATAACATAGAAAGACATATCGATTGAGTTAATTAGAACAGGCTAAATTGTTGTAAAGAATGGACCCAAGAATGAAGTGGCTCTAAGACGTGGAAGTTTATATTTATTGGTCATCAGACAGTCTGGATGTGTGCTCCACATTGGTGAGTTTCTCCCGTCATGTGTTTATTCAGGAACTGAGGCTGGTAAGTGCACTGTTACCTTCAAATTCTCATTGTCCTCACTGCTATGCAGCCAGCAGAAGACGAGAGGCGAGAACATGCAGGAGGCGTTGCCTGGTCTTGAGCAAAGCCCTTAACCTAGCCAATTTCACTTCTGCTCACATTCCATTGCCTAGAACTTCATCACATGGCCATACCTAACTGCAAAGGGATCTGGGAAATGGAGTCCAGCCACATGGTTAGGGAGAATGGGAAAATGGATTTTGGTGGGCAGATTCTGACACATACGTAGGGTAATAGAAAGAGCACTGGGCTAGAAAATATCCTAATTGGGGTGACCCCATCCTCCCAGGTCTCTTCTTCATTCTCCCTACTGCAGCTAGAGTAATCCTTGCATAGTGCAAAATGCCTGTCCTTCACCAACCACCTCCAAGTTCTGCTTAAAATCTTTTAGTAACTTCTGATTGTATTTAGGACAAAGACAAAACTCTTTACTCTGACTTACAAGGTTCTGCATTATCTAATCTCCACTTACCTATTCATCCTCAACTTTGAAAAATGCTCTTTCTTACTTAGAGACTTCAGCCACACAGGCCTCCTTTCATACCCTCTGCTTTCCATATTTTATTTCCACAGGGATTTGCACTTGCTGTTCCCTTCGCTTAAAAACTTCCTCCTCTCCTTGCTTAATGAGTGCCCAATTCATCCTTGACATGTGACTCTCCACTAGAACCTTCCTTGATTTAGTCAAATTTCTCTATGTGAGCTCTTGCTGCAGGGTATACCCTTTTTCATAGAATGCATTATAGTTTTTTAAAACTAATTGTTTATGTGATTGATTAAAATCTACCTCTCTCAGTAGACTATAAACTCCATGAGGCAGTGGTTTTATCTGTTTTGCTGATGTATGCTTAGCATAGCTTCTGACACACAGAAGACACCTGGTAAACATTTGTTGAATATAACCATGTTTGAATGAATGAATGATAATGTGGATGCTAATTTGGACTTTGCCATAAATTACTTGCGTTATTACAGTGTCTTTTCACTTTCCTGGCCCTCAGTTTCTTTATTGTGAAAGGGTTAAACTAGAAGATGTTTAGGACTTTTACCACCATGGTCCTACGGTAGTACTATTTTTAAATCGAATCTTGTTGGTCATGGATTTTGTTCGATCATTCAGTTATGCATATTAAGCAAAGGCAACAATTCTGGCTCTGGCAAAATCAAGTGAGAACACTTTTTATTTGGAATTTTTGACTATTGCAAATTCAGTGCAAACTTTAAATTTATCCTAATCCATAAAGTCCAATAACAACCCAAAAAGGGATTGGGTATGGTTAATGAAAAATAATCATATCAATTCTTATACTAAAAAAGGAAAAAAAATCCATATTTTGTTGGTCCTTGTAATAGTTTAACTCAACTCCCACGTGAGGTTGGAAGATGAGTACTATATTACTTTTATTCTGTTTGAATTTGGGCCTTGGTTTTGTGAAAGCTATACACGTATTGACAATGCATTAATATAAAATGTCACTGGTATAAAAACAGGGCCTAGGGGCCGGGCGCAGTGGCTCACGCCTGTAATCCCAGCACTTTGGGAGGCTGAGGCAGGCGGATCACGAGGTCAGGAGATTGAGACCATCCTGGCTAACACGGTGAAATCCCATCTCTACTAAAAACACAAAAAATTAGCTGGACGTGGTGGCGGGCGCCTGTACTACCAGCTACTCAGGAGGCTGAGGCAGGAGAATGCCGTGAACCCGGGAGGCGGAGCTTGCAGTGAGCTGAGATCGCACCACTGCACTCCAGCGTGGGAGACAGAGCGAGACTCCATCTCAAAAGAAAAAAAAAGACAAAACAACAACAACAACAACAACAACAACAACAACAACAACAAAAGGGGCTACTTTTTTTCTCTTTGTGATTTTGAGATGAATATTTAATGAAAATATTAATAACCAGGCTATTTTGATCTCTTTTTTTTTGGTGCTAGGATGGCAGGTGATATGATTATTACCAAGCTTGATTTCAAGTAGCTGGATAGCATTTATTTGTTTATGTATTTATTGTGTTTTCCATGTTATATAAAACAAGGACTGCTCATTTAGAGAAATCTTAGCAGAATCTAAAGAAGCCTTACCTCATTATGAGCTGCTTGAGAGACTGGGGCCATTCTATAAATGGTTGATTTCTCCCTCTGTCTCTCTCTCTCTTTTTGCTTTAGAGATGGGGTCTCACTCTGTCGCCCAGGCTGGAATACAGTGGTGCAATCATAGCTTACTGCAGCCTCGAATTCCTACGCTCAAATGATCCTCCTCGAATTCCTACGCTCAGCCTCCCAAGTAGCTGGGACTACAGGCATGTGCCACCAGGCATGAATAATTTTTAAGTTTCTTTTGTAGAGATGAGGGTCTCTCTATGTTGCCCAGGCCGGTCTTGAATTCCTGGCCTAAAGCAGTTCTCCTGCCTTGGCCTCCCAAAGTGTTGGGATTACAGGCGTGAGCCACTGTACCCAGCCTGGTTGATCTCTCTATTTAAGATCAGCTGATAGGACACATTATAATGTTGTGTTATATAACGAGTTTGGTACTAAAAGAAATCAATGTTCTCTGCTTTTATAAAGTATGCATATTTTTGGAAAGTTTCAAATTCTACTATGGAACTAAGAAGGTATGAATAGGTCCAGAACGGATGAAATTTACAATTACCTCTTTAAAATGGGATGTATTACTTTCTCTTTTTTCTGAGCATATTTTTTCTAATTTTCAAGATGACTATATTTGATTTTCCATGTGACATTTGCAAGGGGGTATCATTTTATTAATAGTGACATCTGACTGTGGGCATTTTTTCTTCTAATTAATTTTGTTTTGACTAAGATTCTTTTAAAAATTAATAGATTTTATTCTTTTAAAACAGTTTTAGATTTTTTAAGAATAGTTGTAGATTTATAGAATAATTGAGCAGATAGTACAGAATTCCCCCATGCTGTCCCCACTCCAGCATGGCACACAGTTTCCTCTTAGTATTATTATTAATCTTACGTTAGTATAGTACATTTGGTGCAGTCAATGAACTACTACTGACACATTTTTATTAATTGAGATTCATAGTTTATTCATATTTTTTAAGATTTCCTTTTTCTGTTCCAGAATCCCATCCAGGATACCTTATTACATTTTAGTTGTCATTCTCTTTAAGCTCCTCTTGGCTGTGGCATTTTCTCACACTTCCCTTGTTTTGATGATTTTGGCAGTTTTGAGGAGTACTAATCAGGTATAGACTCTTCCTTTATTGGAATTTGCCTGATGTTTTCTTCATGATTAGACCGGGGTTTTAGGTTTTTGGCATGACGATCACAGAGATCTTCACCATTTCCACCTCATGTCAAGGGTACATGAATTAACATGATTTATTGACTGTTGATGTTGACCTTGATAACCTGGCTGAAGCAGTGTTTGTCAGATTTCTCAACTATAAAAGCACTATTTTTTTCCATAGTATATTCTTTGGAAGTCACTATGTACAGCCCATTCATCAGTGGAGTTACACTCCTCCTCCTCTGGAGTGGAGTATCCACATAATTTATTTGGAATTCTGCAAAGAAGATTTGGACCAACATTATTTTAAGTAAGTGGGTTTATATGGGTTTGAGGATTATCCTTATAAGCATTTTGTGGTTATAATTCTGAATGTTATTTTGAAAAAATAATTCACTTGTGTGTCTTCTGTCTCTAGATTATAAACGTCATTCATTCCATGGACTCCCTCAAGTCAAGGACCTTAATTGTCTTCTTTCATTGTGGTACTTAGAAAGCCCAGAATAAATTACAAGCTAAATTAAAAGGAAGAAACAAACACCAAAATGACCATCGAAGACATTTTCAATGAACATTCTCTGAAGCTAAAAATTATATTAACATAAAACACTTTGGCAGCTCTGACAAATAAAATATGATAAACCAATCTTCTTCACTGAAGGTACTTCTGTGAAAAGGAAAGTCATCCTGAAGGCAAAAGGAATTTTTAGTATTCTCTCTTTGGTTTGAAATTATTTTGATCTGGATGGAATTATTTTGATCTGGATTCATTTTTCTTTGGAAACTTAAATTAATAGGTATTTTGGCTGTCACGAGGGGGTCTTGACTTCTCTTATTTAACAAATGAATGTCCAGGAAACAAATGACTTTCATGTCCAGAAGAGGGACGTCTTCCAGAGGCTGAAATTTGAGATGTCAGAAGTATTTCTCCTCTACAATTGTTGGGAAAAGGAGCACATTTATTCTCTAGGGGAACTGAAACATAATGAAATGCAATCTAAGAACATGCAAACTTATTATCTACCAGGATGATTGAATGGTTCCAATCAAATGAAGGATAGAAATAGGGGCTTTATATTCAGATTTTGGAAAAATGACTCCACAGTTATATTTAGGCACAAGAGTGCCTGCAAATACCTGAAATAGTGGCAGTCTGTGGCTTGTTTATAACATAATGAATATATTTGCTCTTTGAAACTTATCATGGGATCTATGCAAAAAGTTTTCCAAATTATGCCTGCAAATGGAAGAAACATACTTTATTGTGGATGACGAGAGAAAAGCTGCTCCTAAGTGATAGGTTGGTATTATTTTTAAACTGGCTCTTCAGAGGGCACCCTTTATGCCAAAGACTACTTAGAGTAGGTGGACTCTGTCACTTTAAAAAAGTCAAACATTTTCTTTATTTCTCCCTCTCTTAGAAACTGCTATGAAGTGTTGCTATGACATCATTAGCAGTAGGACTCTTTTTATAAGAATATTCCCTTTTCCAGGTCTCCATGGCTAGAAGTCTTGGTACCAGAGAGATGACCTTTTTAAAAACACAAATCTGATGTCACTTGCTACTTAACATTTGTCAACAATGAGTCATTGTTTTTAAGTTAAAAATAAAAATCTGTGGCCAGGCGCGGTGGCTCACGCCTGTAATTCCAGCACTTTGGGAGGCCAAGGCGGGCAGATCACGAGGTCAGGAGATCGAGACCATCCTGGCTAACAGGGTGAAACCCTGTCTCTACTAAAAATACAAAAAAATTAGCCGGGTGTGGTGGCGGGCGCCTGTAGTCCCAGCTACTCGTGAGGCTGGGGTGGGAGAATGGCGTGAACCCGGGAGTTGGAGCTTGCAGTGAGCCGAGATCGCGCCACTGCACTCCAGCCTGGGCAACAGAGTGAGACTCCGTCTCAAAATAAATAAATAAATAAATAAATAAATAAATAAATAAATAAATAAAGTAAATAAATAAAATATAATAAAAATAAAAAATAAAAATAAAAATCTGTAATGTGGTCCACAACCCCACAACAGCATTGGCTCTGGACAATTCTTCAACTTCAGCTTGTGTCCCAGGGACTTGGCACATGCCTCCTTCTGTCAGAAACATATCTTCCTTTACCTTCTCTTTGGTTAAATTTTACTTCTTGGGCCCAGCCCTGATGTTGATACCCATAGGAAGATTCTCTGACCTTTTAGATGCCACCAAGCTCCTTTGCCCTGTATTCTCCTAACTCCCTGAGCTTGTCTTTATCACAGTTACTATTAATTGCCCCCACTAAGTTATTAGGGCAGATACCATGTCTATTTGGCTCACCACTAAATGCCCAGGCACATAGAAGGGCATATATTCTATCCTTGGATACATTTTTCAAAAACTTAATACACTCATTAGCATAAGCAAGTTTGTTCCCTTATTATAGTAATAAGGGAACAGCAACACACTTGCTTATTCTAATAATATTATCATATAGTAAGGAAAAGGAAAGGTCAGCTTTCTCTTTATTTCATGTCAACTACGAGATGGCTAGATGAAGATAAAGGTTAAGCACTTGGGTTTTGTGATTATACCGGCCCAAGTTCCAAACTTAATTCTACCACCTACAGGCAGTACGATCATGGAGAGTTACCTAAACTTTCTCTGTATTCCAGTTTCATCATCTGTAAAGTAGGTCAGACTTGGTTTGGAAGCCCTGTCCCACCAATCATTAAATGTGTAACTTAGTTTAGGTTAATAATCCCTCTAAGCTTCAGGCTCCATAACTATAAAATGAGGCTAACTCTTAAAGACTAATAGTATCTCTCTCTCTCTCTCTCCCCCTCTCTCTCTCAGGGTTATTAGGAAGCCTAAATGAATATCGTCTTCCTAATAACCATAATAGATTTATATTATTAGCACACATTATATATGTTAAATGAATATATGTATATATTTTCTTATAAATATATGAAAAGGTGTTCAACCCATGTGGAGTAAAACAATAAAAGCAAATTAAAGCAATAGTGTGACATTATTTTCTATTGGAACATCAGAGACAAAAAATTGACTAACGTATGTTGTTGGTAAAATGTAGAGAAAGAGGTATTCTTATACACTGTTGGTGGGCATACAAATTGGTGAAATATCTTTGACAATATCTAAGAATATTGGAATGCACATACAATTGGACCTAGGAATTCCGCCTCTAGAGTTTTGTCCTACAGGTATAATCATACACATTCACAAAGATGTGTGCGCAAGGGTGGCCATGCAGCATGGCGATAACAAACTGCTGAAAACAAAAAAGTTCAGCAGGAGGACCCATCAAAAAATCATGAAATTGATAAAATGAAATATTACATGGTTACTAAAATGTACTGATAGGAAATTATCTCTCAGATATATTACTTGCTGAAAGGGAATGTAAAGAGCAATATTAAAAAAAGACCACTTATGCATGTATCCAATTGTTTGAATGGGCAAAAAATACTTTTGAAAGTTGTGGTTGCTCTTACTCCTATTATTATATCTTCAAGTTGGGTTGCCAGAGAGATCCCTGGGCTTCTCCACCATGGAAAATACAGGAGATCAGAGTGGCAGCGTGGCTACCATGGGATGACTTCAACAGAGGGAGAGGACATGCTGCCCCACAGGTGCCAGTGGAGAGACAGAGAAGGCTTGGAATTCTGGCAGACAGCCTAATCAAGCAACTGGGCAATGGGTATTAGGGATGGGCAGCGGCATATTGAGTCCTCATAACCACTTCAAAAAAAGTATTACTTCCAATTAACAGATGAGCAAATAGAAGTTGAGTAGCCTGTCCAAGGTCACACACTCACCAGTGTGAAGCCAATATCACACTGTGGGAGTCTCAGTCTAGAGACCACAGCTCTAGGCATGCTTACATATATTGTCTCTATATGGTGTTTAGGGATCCTAGTGCTATTTTGGTTCGGTCTTAGAGTCCTGATACTTCTGACTGATATCCTTGCTCAAATAAGCACTCTTTATTGGAAATGCAGGTCTATTCTGTGCCAACGATTGCACGTGAAGCTGTTTTTGGTGATTTCTGGAAGCTCCTTTATTCCACATTTGCAGTCTCCCGAGTTTCAGTTTGTTCTGGAGAAAACACTGCTTGATAGAATCCAGACTTCATGATCCCTCCTACTGATCTGCAGCCATCAACATTTTCATTCAGAAAGGACAGCTCAGAGAAGAAACACATCTCCAGACCTTTTAGTCTTGGAACTGCAGGAACAATAAACATTGTTTTACCTTAAAAGGTACTCTTACTTCGCTGATCAGTGTAGTTAGAAAATTACCAAATGCTGTCAGATCTGCCTGTGCCCCCAGTGAATACATTTTGGGCAGTTTCTTTGAACTGATGGAGAAAGTAGGGCTAAAGCTGATATTCAATCAAGTGTCACCCCGATCCAAGTACTGTATAACCTGGAAAATTTTTGAAGAAACTGCTCTCCATTCCAGTATACTCTGAAGTATAAGAACTTTGGAAAAGAGTTTGGTAGTAATTAATTAATTTGTCCAACTGGGGGCAATCAGCTGGCAAATTGATATTTTTTTCTTTTGAAATTATATTTTAATAAAGGTATTTAAAGACTTGAGATTTTTAAAAAATCATTCCACTGCAATATAATGGTTAATTTTGGAAACTCTATGAGTTTGATTTGTATTTTAGATTTTTACAATCTATATATAGGTTGGTCTTTAATAACCATTTATATACATTGCTTCTTTTTATATAGGTCATGTATTCTCCTGGGAGAGTAACAAGATTAGAAATAACAAATACAGTACAGAATAAATTAAAGTGCTTCAAACTGCATTATATAATTTCAGAAAATTGGTTTCACACTGAAACGTTTAAATAAGAAAACCAAATGATTTCAGTAAAAAAAAAAAAAAAGAAAGAAAAACCTCGTAAATGCACTTGAATTGCTATTGTTTAACAAATTTTATCCTCAGTAGTGTGGTACTGGTATCTTTTCACAGTGTTCCAGTAATGTGGCAGTTTATTTGGGTCAAAATCGATAAAGTTATCATCATTTTTCTTTATTTCTGGTTATTTAAAAAGTTGGCTTCAGTCTCCTTGAAGATGAATAGCATTTATTAGTCAAAACGTCAAAGGACTATCATAAAAGTAATTGTATTTTTATATATAATTCTCCAAACTCTTGTATACAAAATATTCTTATTACACTTGGTGCAATAAATTCAGAGGCTGTTATGGGATGGGAGATAGCAAAATTGGGACCAATACTTTCCTAATTACTTAGGAAAATAAAAAGTGGGGCTTGGTTTTCCTTTCACAACTAAGTGATGGAGATACGACGCTCCAGAGAGTCTATTATTCTGACTGGTTTTGTTTGTTTCTGTGAAGTTTAGCATCACTCTCCTTGTACCGAGTCCTCAGGCCTTTTTCAATTTTTCTATTCGTGCATTAAAGGCCTCTTCCTGTATTTGCAGTTTTTCGTTTATCTTGGTCTGTGAAGACAATCATAAAAAACGTGGTTATGATGGAGCTATCTTTTGCTGCACATTGTCTTTGTGGTTTTGACATACTATAGTGCCTAAAGACAGACATTATCCCTCACACACCTTCCTGTTTTGCAGACATAGCTGTGTTTCAGCCTGTAGTGATGTGATAACACTTTATCATATTTCTCTGCACATTTCCAATGTATAGCATGTCTGCTATGAACAGGAAGTGGTATTTGGACGGCCATTTTTCACATAGCCTTGTGTTGGAAGATAGGATAATTTATCTGTATTTTCAGACAGACTTTACCAATAAGCACCGAATCAGAATAACTGCTTTGGGCTCAGTTATTGCAGTGCTGTGGGTCCCTCCACCCATCTGCAATGGATGTCTGTATCTTCTGTGTAATACATTCTAAATGAGATCCCAGGAAGCTTCTGTTGCGAAAAAACAACACAAATAATCTTACAATTAGAACAATTCCCATAATTAAGAGTATTCATCAAACATTAGAACTCTTGGAATGATGCCACTTTGTGGTATATTTTTGGTAAAAAAAAGTAAGCAATTACTCTCAGGCTTTGTGATTGCCGAGGTGGTGATAGCATTTTGCCTCTGGCAGTGATCTTCTGTGGACTCATATTGCTACCTGCACAATTCCATAAACACTTTCACATTATCTAAACATTAGTAGCCCTGGAAATGTCTTCCCTTTTTCACAAACAATAATAAAATTAGGTACACATAAACCAGTGGTGGTTGACGTGGCAAAATTGGTGTTTTTGTTCTTGTTTAGGTGATTTAAAAAATGTCTACCACTGTATAAGGAGTAGCTTATACACATCTGTGTTAATAAACTCAAAGGTTACATTTCTAATAGCTGTAACATTATTTGAGGGCTTCAGGGTAACTGTACTTTGCAAATCTTTTGTTATTTTAATTTAAATAGAAGACATTTTAAAAAATCAAATACTGTTTTAAGCCCAGACATAATTTTTCATATTTATTTACAAGAGTGTAACTGTAACAGATAGTTTTGAAATGTCCATGCTGCCTTATCTGATGAGATTTGATCTCATCTCACAGTAAGATACGATATTTCTGGAAAGATCATATATGTGCCAAAAATTCTGGGTTCAGAATTCTCATAAGTGTCAGTCTTTTCTGATTCAAGCTTTAGTAAACCTTGGGATCAATCTCTGGCCTCTGGTTTCTTATCTTTTCCTTTCTTGGTGGTTGGGTAGAGGAGGCAAGGAGGGATGGAACCGTCCTCCAGGTCACAGAGGAACTCTTTCTTTAGGGTGTACTGACTCTAAAGAAATCATCATCTACACATGATTTTAGGTAGGGTTGAAAGGAGCACTGGTCTCGGACTGGGAAGATCTAGGTACTGGTTCAGCTATGTTGCCTTAGGTAACTCATTTCATCACCTGGATTTTAGCTCTTACCTTAAAAACTAAGTAGGGGAACAGGATTATGTTAACATCACACTCTAGTTTTTGGATTCATAATTCCAACTTCCAATTTTGTGATATACTTCACCAATGTTATCTTTCATTGTTATGATGTCATGAAATACTTAAAAATCTGTTACTCCTGCCTCATTAAAATAAATTTATGGCATACAACATATTGGACCACATAGGGATTAAAATGGATTGAAATAATTTTACCACAATTTCAAAGGATTGGGAAGAATTGCTCCACTCAAACAACTGATTCTTCCCACTTTCAATTAATGTCCCTCTATGCCCACCAGTAATCTCATTTCTTTTCAGCTAAGGATTAATGTGCTTATCATCTACCTGTTTCTGTTTCACTACCGCATAGGGATTTTACATTCACTTGGAGGCCTTTCTGGTATTTTACTGAGACAGAAATTATCAGAACAAGTGTAGGCCTTGGGAAAAGGTTCATGAAGGTGCACCTAAAAGAGTGGCATACTGACAGAGGTGAATAATGTTTCAGATCTCCAGACTTTAGTGCTTAGTACTTTAGTTCAGTCACAACCAGCGGAGTTTGGATCTAAAGGCTCTGCTTCTAGTCAAGAACAGGCTGCCATTAGCCACTTTTCTTTATCATTCTTCAGAACCTTGCTGAACAGACAAACAATCCTGCAAATACTGTGGTTGGGTCTGGTTCTACTCTTTTTTTTTTTTTTTTTAAGGAAAAAATAATAGGTTCAGTAGTCTCTCATTGACCATTTCTTTGAGATGATCTCACGCTCGGCTTTTCTAACCTGGAAAATTCAAGTTGACCTAAAAACATCTAGCGTCCCAAGATGGCAAACTTCCCTCAAACTTTCTACATTATTTTACCCTATTGCTTAGACAGGGCCAACAGCCAACATGTAATGTAAGAATTTAGTGTTAGCATTCATATTTCTCTGAAATGTAGTTCTTTAAATATATTTAAGTTTGCTCCATTGGGTATAATTTTTATTACACAACTCAAGGCCAAAATAATTTCATTTTGAATGTATCTTTAAAATTAAAATACCTAAACTATACAGGCTTAAAGTGTTTGCTCTATTCAGTGTAATTTTAATTAACATTTCAGGGCCAAGATAACTTCATTCTTAATAAATCTCTAAAACCATAAAATGAGTCAATGGGAAAATAAGTGAATTAACATAAAAAACTTATGGATTTATACTACATTTTCAGAAATTTCTGTATTAGAGAAGGTAAAATATGCCTGAAACCACATAGAAAAGGAGTTTTGAAAAAAACTGTACTTAAAACATGAATTATTTACTGCCAGTTTTTTTTTGCAGCAATTGTAATATGGTATGACCTTTACACAAAGCAGGAGAAAAAAAAACTGTGGGAAAATTTAAAACACCTCACAAGCAGTAATTCATTAAATGTTCCTACAGCAGGTAAATGTGTTCAAATGGCATATATACACTGACCACTGACACACAGCTACCTTTGAAAAGGGATATGGCAGTTCTTAGAGCAAGGAACACTGGAAGGCAGGTTTTAGAAGCAGAAAATAACCTATACATCTTTAATAGGAGGAGGAATTTAGGTAAGCAGAGAGTAGTTACCCAACTTGGAATCTGACCAAGACACAAGGGTAAACACGGAAAAAGTGCCACACCACGGGAGTATTAACATCCAAAGTAGTCTGGTTGTGATATTAGAAGTTATGTGGTTTTTGTGGATAGCACTGGAATTAGAACTAGAACCCAGGTCACAGCTCCCATTCAGGGTCTTTCATTAGTTGTCGACCCTGGGAACTCTGGACAAATAACTTAAGTCTTTCTGTGTCCCATTTTTCAATTTATCAGGGGAAGTGCCTGCCTCACTCAGATGGAGTTTACTAGGATTACTGAGAAAAAATACATAAAGGGGTTTGCCATCTCGAACCATTGTATAAATCCACATCATTATGCTATTTCATTGAAAAATTGGCAGTAATTTGGCCCAGGCTGATATCTACAAATCCACTTACTATGGAAATGATTGTGGCACCTAGCGGATTTGCATCCCTGTTCTCTGGTCCATGTCCTCTCCGTGCTTAATTACATTTAGGTGAGCAAGCTATTGAACCTCCAGGATGGCTTCAGGCCAATGGGAAGATAACATACAGATACACAGCTATCATACAGAGTAGGGGTATAAATGCTGTAGACTGTAATACTTAAAATAATTTCAATGAATAGTTAAAAACATACTGTTCACTGCATGGAAGACAGCTTTGGTGAAGACGTTTTCAAATTTTTGGGCCTGCAAACAATTCAGTTACTGTCTAGTAGTTCCTCGGCAATAATTTCAGAGCTGCAGGATCGCAAAGGAGCCCAGAGCCATGATTATACATAAACTATATTTAGACAAAATGTTATCAAATCTAAAAAGGAGATATGTTCTGAACTCAGCTTAATTCAACTGCACCCTGCCCTTCTACACAATAACCAGTTATTACATTCATGGGGTTGTTAACAATAAAGCTTTGTGTAAAACGTGTTCTTCCACTATTTCTGGTAAACACTAAACACCCCTTATTAAGCTGAGGACTTTGGCTCAGCCTGTTGGCACCAAATCAGTAAATGTTCGTGTAAATAGTGCAATAACATTAGATGATTAAACAAGTAACAAGGTATGTTTATGCCAAGCTAATCTTGTGCTCTTTTTAAATTAGTTGTTAATACAGTGGGCTTTTAATATATGGTCTCATGTTCAGATGACAACTAAATCTTCTCCTGAGGTGCATTAATATTTTAAATATGCACTAGGTTGCCCTCCTGATTTACAGTCATTTCTAAAGAAATTGCAAGTGTGCTCAGAATATGCATTTTACTTATTTAATCATTTGGCCTGAAAAATTATGTGAATTCCTGTAAGTCTTTGAGTTGGGATAGAAATGGCTGTTTGTTTTTTGAACAGAATGAGAAAGAACTAAGCATAAACCTAAGCCAGTTAATAAATCATTGGCAGCTGCTATTCATATGGCTGCTGCCATCACTATGTTCATGTAGTTATTGGTGTAAACTGCTTAGCCGTTAATGATAGGTGAAAAGGAACAAACTGTCTGAGAGGCAGTTCAAAGATCTGAAAGTCGTTAGAAATTTGGGGAGAAGACTTAGCTAAGGATTAAGGTTTGATCTTCAGTGTTTACCATTTAGAAATGCACTCCAATTCCTTTTGCATGAGCAACATTTACAGTTTGACAAGATATAAAGCCTTTACCATGTTATTTGTTGGATTTTGTCAACTGATAACATGCACCACACTAGATGCTGTTGGAAAATCTATTTTGTGATCTTACTGAATCTCTGATGACGCAACTGAGAATTACGTGAAGCTGTTAAATTGAACTTCATCATAAGCATCACTCGTGCTGGCGGTGTGGGGAGTGCTTATAGACATTAAAGTTAAGGTTGGCTAATTAACCAGTAATAAAGTAAGTGAGCACACTATCAATACTGAGTACCTGAGTGCTGATTAAAATGTCATCTGTGACTTGATCCAGCACTGCTTTTACATCTTCAATGGTGAACCCAACTAAAGGATCCATGTTTGAGGTGTCAGTTTCTGGCCGAGACTCCTCAGGACTTTGTTCTTGATCCAACCCCTAGAATATTGAAGGTAAACAACACTCAGGTGATTTCTAGAGCATTCGGTGATTTATATGGAATGTAAAACTTCTTGTTTTAAATTTATTTTATTTTACTTTAAGTTCCAGGATACAAGTGCAAAATGTGTAGGTTTGTTACATAAGTATACGTGTACCATGGTGGTTTGCTGCACCTATCAACCTGTCATCTAGGTTTTAAGGCTCGCATGCATTAGCTATTTGTCCTGATGTTCTCCCTTCCCTTCCTTGCCCACCCTCCAACTGGCCCAGATATGTGTTGTTCCCCTCCCTGTGTCCATGTGTTCTCACTTGAACCTCAAATTTCTATTGGATACTTTTCTAGCAGAAACAATGTCAATCTGGAGGGAGATTTTGATTTGATGTTACTCTGCATTTATATTCCTATTCATAAGGATTATGACAGATCAAGTCATGGTATCAACGTGGTGCCTAGGGGAAAGTGAAGGTGGAGATTAGGAAGGGTGGGGTGGAAAGGATTAAAATTGCTGAACTACCATCAGCGGACTCATCTTTGAATCGACACTTCGAGAAATATTTGTATTTGGTTGGGAAAAATCAGAGGCAAAGAAAATGAAGAAAACATTTAGTTCATTTCCTCCCACTCCAAGAGAATATAATGATGAGGTAGGGTGAATGAAAAGACAAGAAGAAATATACCTTCATTTCTGTATCCAATGTTGTGGGGGGCTCTATGAATGTTGAATAAATATCAGATGACACTCCTTCTTCCAGAGGATTTGGGAAAGGGCCACATGCAGACTTGACAACCTCTATCACTTGCTGATGGGAAGAAAAAAGTTGAATTATGACACAGCCTTTGGTGAGCAACCACAGTTTCGGTCAGTTCCGTTACATATGTACCATAGTTCCAAGTCTGTTATCTTTCAAGTGCCACCTCCTTTGAATTTTTGATGCCATTGCCCTCCTGGTTCTCTAGTGCTTTTTGAGCTCCATTTCTCAAAATTAACACTTTGTTTTCCCACTGTCTCATTCCCTTTCTATACTCTGTGGTTTACGATTTCATGTAGTATCTCCTCGATCTTAACTGTTTTGTGCTTCAGTATCCCCTTTCTCCTGACTACAAGCCCTCTGTAGGTGGAGAACCAAGTTTTAGATGCTATGTGTATCTTCTCTAGTTCTGGCAGAGGATTAGGTATTTAATACACTTAATGACATCCTGATGGGGACTGCTATGACTCGGCAGAATGTAGCTGCTGAAGTGGCCATCAAGAATTTGGTGATGCAGACGATAAGGGCTGCAAAGGTTAATATATGAAGCTGGTAGATCAGGGAGGAGATTTGCCAAAAACACAGAGGGCAAGGCAAGACTTCACTATGAGCATTTAAGAATTCTTTAGCAGCAGCGTGCCGCTCAGAAGGAGGCTGATGGTTGGTTAACACTGGAAATGAAGGGAAAGGAGAGTCAAGGAAGCCAACTTTGGCAGTGCCCATCTCACTCTGTCTCGGGGGAGGGAAAGGGGAGATGAGGGTATTAATAACATTAAACATTTGATTCATTTAATTAGGTGTTGTTCTAATTCCATGTTTAATAAGCAATATTTTGGTTATAATATGAATTCCCATCCCAGTTGATCTGTAGAGACATGCCCACTTGAGGGTTCTCGTTTTCACACCTACTACATGCCTCATTGTAAACTGATAAATTGTTTTACTTTATAGGAGCCTGTTATTGTGGCCCAGAGATGAAGTCACCCACAGTATGCTGACAAAGTCAGGCCCTGAGATTAGAGCTTCAAACGTAAGTTTGAAGATAAAAATTTGAAAATGCATAAATTCACCAAATAATTATCATCCTGTGAAGCCTGAAAAAGAAAAACCAATGAAATAATCATGAATTCATTTTTAATGTCTCCACGATATTTCAAATGAATTTGTATGTTACATGTCACCATTTAAATATTAATGTTTTTGATTTAGATAGGTTTTGTTGAAATGTACTGGAAGCTAAGTTTTATTTTTGATCTTACAAATGCTTATGTGTTTTGCATTGAATTAATATTATTAATTTTAACTTGATTTTATACAAAGTTGCTGCTTAGTGTAAATATATAGAAGCCCCAATGTGTCCTAACTTTATAGGCAAAAAGATTTGGAAACCAAGAGGTTAAATGATTGGCCTAAGGTCAAATAATTACTTCTTGACAGGGCTGGGAGTTAAACTCTGGTGTGCTGACTTCTTGTCCTTTGTGGTTTTCAGTAAACTGTAATACGTCATTAAGTTGCCATATTTGGAAATTACTGCTATTATCAAGCACTTAATTTTTATTCTGTTAGGTGACATCATTCCAGATTGTTTATCTTAAGTCAACTAAATGTTAATCAAAATAGAATATTTGGAAAACATATCAGAACGGTTCTTTTCTCTTATGCACTTCCACGAGCCATTGCATTTTTCGTAAATGGGGCATACAAGAATTTCATCTTCCCACAAAATGATTTGTACCTTTTCTCAGCACTCTTGTTTTTCATCCTTCCTTTACCTTCTATTGCTCTTTATTTTACCACGCTAGGAAAAGGAGACAGCTAAACATATTTTAGTGGCCTCTGAAACATTATAGGTAAAATAAATAAGCTGCACATGGGAATCAGAGACAAGGGAAGATGATGAGGTATGTACTTAGTGGTATAGACTTTAATATACACTGAGGAACAGGAGTGGGGGGGTGGGGATGAGTGAGACGGCAAAAAGAAGAGAGAAAGGAATTGAATGGAGTTTACTGAATTTACTGCAGGCACTGAGATAATCTGCAAGGTAAAAGTGTTCTTTTTAAGGCGGTAGAATTTTCTCTGGTCTACTGTCACCATATTGTCTTGTTGCTGAGCTTGGCCATACACAGGCTAGGCCTTCCTGCTCACTTGCCCTCACCCCCTGTGGAAGTTCTCAATAGGTTGCCTCTCCAGCCTGGTAGTAGCAGATTCTACCATCGGCCCTTTTCTACTTGTACCCATTTCCCCATCAGATTATACACTTAAATGTAAGCAGGTATTTGTGTCCAATTCTCTCATTTCTTTCTCTCACATCCCTGTGCTCTGGACTTCTTTATAAGGCTCATCTGAACGACTCACCAACTACCCAGTTTCCTGGTCTTTGGCACCGTGTGTGTGTGTGTGTGTACCGGGCACACACTTGGAAACTTGGAACTTCCTCGCTTCGACATCATCATTTCTTTTGTGGAGTGAAACTCCCAAGAACCTGAAGTTCTGACTGAGAGTTGAGCTTTTCTTTGCCCTCATTTTTATGAGTGTAGCCCACATAACTATTAATTTGATTTAATTGGTGCACAGAAACTAGGGGGTGAGAATTTCTTCAGGGTGTTTTGCATACTATTAGTGAACCAAACCCTAGCTCTGTTTTTCTTTTTTATGAAGAATTACGCTTAGCTGTGTTAGTGAGATACTGCAAGGGAAAGAAATGTCCCAATTTCAGAAGAGGGTAAATATAAAGTCTTTTCATTAATAATAATAAAGTACATTGTCAAATATATGGCTTGAAATAAACATAATGCCCAGAAGCATCACAGTGATTTTTTTCACATTAAAAATGGTAGCCTTTTTAAAAAGCAAGTTTAAGGAAAATTAGAATCAATAATTGTGGTGAGAGCCCAGAGCCAGAAAATATGTTTAAATGAAACCGTCTGATGCAATAGTTTCTTTAAAAAATACAATTAGGCCTTTGTATTTTTTTTTTAACAAAACCTCATGTTTTACAACATCGCTGGTTCTGTAATAAAATCTATTTAAAAACAGAGAGACATGGTCAGCTTTATTAAGTTAGATTTTCTGAAAGAACATTATAATTTCCTCAAGTCTATGAATAGTTGAAGCAAATTAAATAAAGCTAGTTTTATAACTATTTTTATACATTCTTGCAGAATTGTAATTGTCTCATTTTTTTTCCCTCAAAAGTCTAATATGTTACCTCTTAAATCTGGAAAAATACAAACAGAAAAGGATCAAGAATGTTTATTAAAAAAACACTCCTATTTGGTACCCTGATTTAGCAACCTCCCTTTTTCTATATGAGAATAGCACCCATAATCTTCAGATCAGGAAACAAAGGGAAGGCCTTTAAGTGAGTTGCCTGAGGCCTAATGCTGAGATTAAAAATCAGGAGTTTCTGATTATACACATATATCCATTTGGCCAAATGATTGGTTTTGTTTGACTTTCAAATACCCCCTAAATATTACTTTGAATGTAAAGCAATAAATGTATTTCTCTTGCCATTTTTGAATGCTTGAACACAAATGGATATAATAAAAACAATCATGTTGTTCCATGTGAATGCCATTTATATTATTTCTGATAATGAGCAGACCATTTGAACTAAGGTGAGTACATTAAAAGCTCTAATAAAGAAGAGAATAGATTTCTAAACAGAATAATGGACTGTTAAGTGAACATACAATAAATAACATCTACAGATGTGGTTGCTAGAAAATTAGTTTTGCATAACTTGCCAATATACATTTCCCCCAGATGTTATCTGTTACATGAAAATTAAATTAGTTATATTGTTCATTACGTGCACATTGCATTAGTGTTATTTAAGATGGTTTACATCTTTACTTAACTTGTGCTATGGTATTTAAAGTTGAATTGTGCTATGGTATTTGAAGAATATCAAGTAAATGGCTTTTTGGCATAATTTAATACTTGTAAGTATAAAATTTCATTGACAAACATTATGTATCTTAAAAAATCAAGGTTGTTATTTACAAGCCAAATAAAATCATAAGAAATCTTTAAAAAATTTGCATATTCACGATGAAATGGACATCCGCCATGGGAATAAATACTAAGAATTTTGAACTCTCTTGGAACTAAGTACAGGGTCAGTTTGAATCTAAAAACATGCTTATAGGAATTAGACTCTGCTTCTAGATCTTACTGTGTCTGAGAAGTGGTATAAAGATTTTATCTGAAAATTTGATCACTTCATGCTTTCTTTTTTCTACTTTCTGTGTTAACATTATCAATAGTATGAGCTCTGATATAGTGTTTTACTTTAGTAATGCTTGTTTGGAGAAAGTATAGTGACTTGTGTGTAGTGGTTGTGCCACTGAAATCTATGACTAAGGGGGTAATTATTAAATTATTAAAATCTATTATTAAATTTTTAAGATATTAAATATGCAGTTGAGATTACAACTTTCCACTATTTTGAATAGCAGAAAGCAAGATAAATCTGCTCAAGCTTTTTTGAGACACAGGCACATAGACAAAATACTGGTTTGCTTTGTAAAGACATTTGTTTGGAATTGTCAGATGATGACTTCATATGTAAATCAGAACTTACTATAAAATGTCAAAGTTTCGAAAAGTAAACTTTACTGCAAACTTTCCTGACTATTAACTAAGGGAAAAAAAGCACAGAAATTCCTGTAATGTTTTAACGATTTTCCCCCCTTGAAGAAAGGCATTACTCATTTGCAAGTCTAATTAAGAAGTACTTGTGTGGTTCTGGAAATTTTTAACAAAAACTTGCAATCCATTGCCCACAATATATGGCACATAAAGTAACAACATATGAATGCCACCTGCAAAATGCAATAAACTCTAGTAATGTCATACTGAGGCCATAAATTTTAAATGAAAAGAGGAAATTCAAAAGCCAACATTATCAGAGAAACTAATTAATCCATTTTTAAAGTATTTTTCTTTTGTGATAGGGCCATTACAAACTTCTTAATATACTCTGTAAATGTAGAATATCAATTCTACTAACAAGAGTCCTCCTCCTCCTTTGCATTTTTGACTTGGAAATAAATTTGCAAATGCAGCACATTAATTTTCTTTCCTATGCTTAATATGCAGTATTTACATTTTGAAAAGGTTCAAAATGTTGCCAGGCTTCTGCAGAGTATGAATAGACATCTAATAGCAAGTTCTATTTTTATCCACAGCATACTGGTAGTTTGAACATTTATAACTTAATAGAGCTTTAAGACCATCAGATCCACACATGCTAATCACCTAAACAGTGAACGGTAACACAGTACAACAAGTTAGGACAGGAAATGAAGATTACCCATTCCAGCTGAAGCTGCAGGGAGAAATTTAAGTTGGCAGGCCACGGTAAACCAATTTGCAATCTGGCTAGGACACTCCAGTTAACACCTTGTGTCCATTTTTATTTATCTCTTGATTTGATCTTGTTTCGCTTGGGCTTCAAATAATAATTTTTTAAAAATTAGATAATTAAAGTAACTGATTCCAGAGTATTTTAGATATCTTTTGAATTTTTAAGTGTACTCCTGCTTAAGGCCAATACTGCAATTTGGAAAGAAATCTGAGTATTCCTATTTTAATGACCTCAGACAACAAAATCCTCTCTCATGAATCAGAAAAGGAGCATCTTCTTGTAGTGTAAATGCAATTTAAAAGGAAAAGATGTTTTGATCTGGCCGTGGTGCAAACATTTCCTAAGGGATAGAGCAGTGCTTCAGATACTCAGATATTTTCTAAAGATGCAATAATCTGGAAGATAGATCACGGAATTATAGGCTTTAGACTTGGCTCTATTCCTAACTGTGGGATGCTAAGAACAACCCTAGGCCTCAGTTTATTTATCTGTAAAAGGAGGATAATGATAATTGGTACCTGGCTACTTCATTGAATTGTTTCAAGCACAAACTAGATAATGTAGATGAAAATGCTGGGAGTTCTTCAAAGGGAAAGCATTATTAAACCTCAAGGTGTATTATTATTATTACTTATAATTACTGTTATTATTGAAAGGATCATCTTTCTAATGCCATCATCGAAAGACAGACTAGAGTAGCCATATCGAGGACGCTGGTCCGTGCTATTTTTATATGTAATTGTTAACATTGCCCAAGCAGCCCAATTAACTGGGAAGAATTTGTTAATGAGGACATGCCATCACTGTGTTTCCATATAGTGACAGTCTTTAAAATATCAAACATATATTCAATACCATGTTATTTGAAGAGTTCTTTGGTCCCAAACAATTTCTCTTTTGAGACCTAGATAGAATGACATAATGAGGTAGATATGTAGCATGATCAGGAGTAGGGCAAGACACCTATTTAGAAAAGGAGAGTGTT
Source organism: Piliocolobus tephrosceles (assembly GCF_002776525.5). Lineage (NCBI taxonomy): Eukaryota > Metazoa > Chordata > Mammalia > Primates > Cercopithecidae > Piliocolobus > Piliocolobus tephrosceles. The sequence continues at coordinate 57,771,606 of NC_045442.1, read as the reverse complement.
TACACCTAACTTTCCAATTAGAAAATCTGCCTCTCCCCTTCCCCCACCCAATTTATCACTCTCCTTATCTTTTGTTTTTCAGCTTCAAATATGGCCTGTGGTTGCCCTGATTGCATTCATTTTTAAAAGATTGCCTTTAACAAATTTTGTCAAAAGTAAAGAGTCAGGGCTTACAGGGCAAACTTTCAACACGTCTCTCTTGTGAAAATGAAATACTGGAGCTCTTCAACTACTAAATTCAGCATTGTACTTTTGATTCTTAGATTGACCTTACCTTGCAACTTCCTCAGGGTGAGAGATGGAAAAGTATGGTTCCATTATAAATAGTTTAAAAAATCTAATGCTTTTCAAAATATTTTTTAGAAGCCACTCAGAGTATATTTGTTTAGCTTACTAGGTTATACTCTAAAAGGCATACCCTTGAACTCAGTATAAAATATTTCAAACAATTCTAAGCATAGATTTTTGTTTGGTTTCTTCTAGAGAGTTCTATTTATAATTGAGGTTTTTAATATTTTAAAATTTTATTTTATGGAGATTGCATTTTCATTACACAGTATGATAGCTTATATGAAGATGAAGCTATTTCAAGGCTCTCATATTATACTCTTTTTGAATAAGCACCTATAATTTGCAGAAATCATATGAGATAATAAATTATAATGGTTAGAACAGAAAGAAACTACAATGGAAGAATGCTAGGTCCTTGGTTCGAGTCTTTCTTTTTTTCATTCACTTCCTGTTATGTTGACAGTTGAAACTACCTGAATAGGAGGAGGCTGAAACTATTTGGATAAAGCTATCATATAATTTACTTAACTTCAAAGCATACTTATTGAACTGCACTTCAGTCCTGAAGTCTGCAATTGAAAGGTGGGGGCGAAACTTCTTAAAACCATATTCATTTAGAAATAAAAAGTTTTTGGTGCTAAATTAGAATGTTTGTAAAGTGCTATGAAATCTTTAGAGAAGTCAACCTAATATTATTATTTCTGACCTCTTAGAGCCAAGAAGTCTATTTTAAGTAATCTGACATTAAAAATATGCTGACAAATATAGATTTAAAAAACAACACAGGAAGTTGTAAATCAGTTGGTAACCCTTAGCATCAAGGAAATAAGAGACCATGAAAATGTAGTCATTTACTTTAGTCAACCTCAGCCTTAATTTTTAACTAAAGAAAATTTGCAGAAAGCATGATGTTTACGTTTAGATATTTTATTCATAGTTTGTGTATTTCCCTTTTCTCCAGTAGGCTCATAAATTATTACCAGGAAACATGTTACAGTTCTAAATATTTCCCTTTCTGCTTAGCTCTCCCTAGCCCCTACCCTTTTTTTTTTTCCCCTTTTTTAAAAAAAGTCTCATTTAGTGATTCTTTAACCGTATTAGGCACTTTTCTCTGGTCAGCAGGCAGGATTTTCTTGCTTTGGAGGAAACTACTGCCAATTAGTTGTATGTGCTTGGCATTCTAGAATCAGGACACTTGCAGTGAGCACCCAAGTCCTTCCTCCTAGGCAAGGCAGCTTTTTATTCCATACATGGCAAATGCCATTATTTCAGTGACCTAAAGAAGCACGTCTTCCCTTATAAAGAATGGGTCTGGGTACTCTAAGTTTCTCTGGCTTTTCATGAAATCTGAAATCTCAGAAATTAACTACAAAACTGATTTTGTGGACAAAGGTGTACATAGCAATACATGTTTTCAAAAGAGACCTCTCACCTACAATCTGTGAATCACACTAGTTTAGTTAAAAATAAACAAACTCAAATAGCAGCAGCTCTGAAAAATCTAGGTGGTATCTTTATTCCAGATTTGAATGTTCTAAAAATGTGGATATTTTTTCCCCCTTAAATGTGTAGTCAGAGTTCTGGATTGGCTCTGCTGCTCAGTCTAAGATGTGGTTTCTTTGTTTATAAAATTAGGGAGTTGGACTAGGTCATCTCTAGTCCAGCTACAGATGTTACATCTTATGTTACTAAATTTCAAGTGGCTCTTTTTCTATTTAGACAAAACTCGAAGTTGCTTGCCTGTGTAGATCCCCAGATTCAGTATTTTTCTGTCATGATGTAGAAGAATATTTGGATTACACATTTAGTGCTTACTGGAATCACTGACAGGCTGAAGCTTGTCCATTTATTTTTCCTTAATTACCTTCCCCAAACCCGCTCCTCCTCCAATTCCTTTATCTTTTGGTGGCATCACCAGCTTCTCAGTTACTGGACTCAAAGCCTTGCAGCTGTCTTCAGCCCTCTCACTCGTCCCTAACATTAAGTCAGCCATAAAACTCATTGGGGGCACCTACTGATGCAGGTCCCACCTGCGCCCTTCTATTTTTTGAAGCCTTCTGCTCCATGTTCTTGCCTTCACAGATCTTGAGCTCCAGCTGTACTAGACTACTCACTCTTTTCCTGCTTGCCCAGTGCCTGCAGCAGAGTGGATGCTCCATAATTGTTATATGGAAAAAAAAAAAAAAAAAAGAAAAAGAAAAAAAAAAAAAAGAAAGAATAAGGAAAAAAAAAAAAAAAAAGGCAAAGCAAAGCAGAGCAAAACAAAGCAAGGCATGGAGGAAGCTGCGGCCTCAGCCCCGTCTTGCCTGTGCTGCTCCCTCTGCTGGGGGTGCTTTTCCCCACAGCCTGCCAGCCCATCTCATCCATCTGCACTTCTCACCCAGCTCAATCACTTCTGCGAAGTTTCTCCTCATCACCCTTGTGCTCTCAGAGTTTCTTGCTTATTCCACTTCATAGTATTTGTCACATTGGCCTTGAGTGACAGCCAGGTAGAGTGATCTCTTGCCATTGTGTGGAAACAACTCAAGGACATGGGGGGCACGTCATATTCAACTTAAAGACCCCTAGCTCAGGTCTTTGTACGCAGGGGGCAGTCATTGGATGTTGAGTATTTCATCAGTGTGTCCATTCATTTAAAAATCTTCAGGGCTGCCTAGTTTGTTAGACCAGCTACAAATCACTTTAAATATTTGTCTTGAAAAATGGTAACACTTGGAGAAGCAAACCTAGTCATTGTATTGTTGCATCAGGTGCAACTGTCTGTACCTCGTATCAATGGAGCCCTAGAGTATTTGTTTGATTAGCAGAATTCCAAACAACCAAACAGATACTCACTGATTTGACTTCATTGATAGTTCTTGTTATCATTTTTTTCTGAGACAGTGTCTTGCTCTGTCGCCCAGGCTGGAGTCCAGTGGCACGATTTCGGCTCACTGCAACCTCCACTTCCCAGGTTCAAGCAATTCTCCTCCCTCAGCCTCCCAAGTAGCTGGGATTACAGGCACCTGCCATCACGCTAAGATAATTTTTGTATTTTTAGTAGAGACAGTGTTTCAACATGCTGGCCAGGCTGGTCTCGAACTCCTGACCTCAGGTGCTCCACCTGCCTTGGCTTCCCAAAGTGCTGAGATTATAGGCATGAGCCACTGCGCCTGGTCTGATAGTTATTTTTAACTGACTTATAATTAAACTGTTTTATAGACACAGTGTAGTTTAAAATCATAAAGAGTTCTTCAGAGATAACACACCCCTCACTTAGCTCCTGATGAAAGTAACATCAGGAAGTGAATTTCTAGGAGGGCTGACAAGTTGCCTGACTCTAGGGGCCATGATTCACATCGCTTTCCATGAGCTTCCTCTGGTCCCCCACTTACAATACAATGTGAAAGGTACCCACTGGAGTTGTGCAATGGGGAGGCCCTAAGGGCAGTGCTGGCCACCATTCGGGAACATAAAATGTGATGATGAAAAAAAAAAAAAAGCAGCTATCATTTATTGAGAACTTACTCTGTGTTTGGCATTGGGCTGGTTAGAAAGCACGTTATAAATAGTATAAAAAGTCATACTGCATTTGGAGGAAAGGTTTTATTGACTTCATTTTTTTGATAAAGAGCCAAAAGCTCAAAGAAGTTAAATAACTCAGCCAATGCTCCACAACTAAAAAATGGAGAATTCTTTCAGAACTTGAACCCGGATCTATCTGACTCTGAAACCCATGCACCTAACCTTAGGGGGAAGGGGAACCCTAGTAGTTCGTTATGGATTCCAAAAAATGTTTATCTCTAGTTTATAAATGAGGAAATACAGGTTCAGAAAAGTAAAATGACATGTGTATACTGGAGCTGTGAAAGCGGGCATTCTCTGGTAAATTCAGAAAGAGAATTTGTTCACTGGCTTTACATCGTGTTGGCACGAACTACAGTGCATTGTTCCAAAACAAGTCAGTGAAAGTCAGGAATGAGGGGGGCGGAGCAAGATGGCCGAATAGGAGCAGCTTCAGTCTCCAACTCCCAGCGCGAGCGACACAGAAGACCGGCGATTTCTGCATTTTCAACTGAGGTACTGGGGTCATCTCACTCGGGAGTGCCGGACAATCGGTGCTGGTCAGCTGCTGCAGCCCGACCAGCGAGAGCTGAAGCAGGGCGAGGCATCGCCTCACCTGGGAAGCGCGAGGGGGAAGGGAGTCCCTTTTCCTAGCCAGGGGAACTGAGACACACAACACCTGGAAAATCGGGTAACTCCCACCCCAATACTGCGCTGTAACACCGGCACACCGGAGATTGTATCCCACACCTGGCCGGGAGGGTCCCACGCCCACGGAGCCTCTCTCCTTGCTAACACAGCAGTCTGCGGCAATCTAACCGCAAGGCAGCAGCGAGGCTGGGGGAGGGGCGCCCGCCATCGCTGAGGCTTAAGTAGGTAAATAAAGCCGCTGGGAAGCTCGAACTGGGTGGAGCTCACAGCAGCTCAAGGAAACCTGCCTGTCTCTGTAGACTGCGCCTCTGGGGACAGGGCTCAGCTAAAGGAGTAGAAGCCTGTGAAACGCGAACGACTCTGTCTGACAGCTTTGAAGAGAGCAGGGGATCTCCCAACACGGAGGTTGAGATCTGAGAAGGGGCAGTCTGCCTGCTCAAGTGAGTCACTGACCCCTGAGTAGCCTAACTGGGAGACATCCCCCACTAGGGGCAGTCTGACACCCCACACCTCACAGGGTGGAGTACACCCCTGAGAGGAAGCTTCCAAAGCAAGAATCAGACAGGTGCACTCGCTGTTCAGCAATATTCTATCTTCTGCAACCTCTGCTGCTGATACCCAGGCAAACAGGGTCTGGAGTGGACCTCAAGCAATCTCCAACAGACCTATAGCTGAGGGTCCTGACAGTCAGAAGGAAACCTATCAAACAGGAAGGACACCTACATCAAAACCCCATCAGTACGTCACCATCATCAAAGACCAGTGACAGATAAAACCACAAAGATGGGGAAAAAGCAGGGCAGAAAAGCTGGAAATTCAAAAAATAAGAGCGCATCTCCTCCTGCAAAGGAGCACAGCCCATCGCCAGCAACGGATCAAAGCTGGTCAGAGAATGATTTTGACGAGATGAGAGAAGAAGGCTTCAGTCCATCAAACCTCTCAGAGCTAAAGGAGGAATTACGTACCCAGCGCAAAGAAACTAAAAATCTTGAAAAAAAAGTGGAAGAATTGACAGCTAGACTAATTAATGCAGAGAAGGTCATAAACGAAATGACAGAGATGAAAACCATGTCACGAGAAATACGTGACAAATGCACAAGCTTCAGTAACCGACTCGATCAACTGGAAGAAAGAGTATCAGCGATTGAGGATCAAATGAATGAAATGAAGTGAGAAGAGAAACCAAAAGAAAAAAGAAGAAAAAGAAATGAACAAAGCCTGCAAGAAGTATGGGATTATGTAAAAAGACCAAATCTACGTCTGGTTGGGGTGCCTGAAAGTGAGGGGGAAAATGGCACCAAATTGGAAAACACTCTACAGGATATCATCCAGGAGAACTTCCCCAACCTAGCAGGGCAGGCCAACATTCAAATTCAGGAAATACAGAGAACGCCACAAAGATACTCCTCCAGAAGAGCAAGTCCAAGACACATAATTGCCAGATTCACCAAAGTTGAAATGAAGGAAAAAATCTTAAGGGCAGCCAGAGAGAAAGGTCGGGTTACCCACAAAGGGAAGCCCATCAGACTGACAGCAGATCTCTCGGCAGAAACTCTACAAGCCAGAAGAGAGTGGGGGCCAATATTCAACGTTCTTAAAGAAAAGAATTTTAAACCCAGAATTTCATATCCAGCCAAACTAAGTTTCATAAGTGAAGGAGAAATAAAATTCTTTACAGATAAGCAAATGCTTAGAGATTTTGTCACCACCAGGCCTGCCTTACAAGAGACCCTGAAGGTAGCCCTAAACATGGAAAGGAACAACCGGTACCAGCCACTGCAAAAACATGCCAAAATGTAAAGACCATCGAGCCTAGGAAGAAACTGCATCAACTAATGAGCAAAATAACCAGTTAATATCATAATGGCAGGATCAAGATCACACATAACAATATTAACCTTAAATGTAAATGGACTAAATGCTCCAATTAAAAGACACAGACTGGCAAACTGGATAAAGAGTCAAGACCCATCAGTCTGCTGTCTTCAGGAGACCCATCTCACATGCAGAGACATACATAGGCTCAAAATAAAAGGATGGAGGAAGATCTACCAAGCAAATGGAGAACAAAAAGAAGCAGGGGTTGCAATCCTAGTCTCTGATAAAACAGACTTTAAACCATCAAAGATCAAAAGAGACAAAGAAGGCCATTACATAATGGTAAAGGGATCAATCCAACAGGAAGAGCTAACTATCCTAAATATATATGCACCTAATACAGGAGCACCCAGATTCATAAAGCAAGTCCTTAGAGACTTACAAAGAGACTTAGACTCCCATACAATAATAATGGGAGACTTCAACACTCCACTGTCAACATTAGACAGATCAACGAGACAGAAAGTTAACAAGGATATCCAGGAATTGAACTCATCTCTGCACCAAGCGGACCTAATAGACATCTATAGAACTCTCCACCCCAAGGCAACAGAATATACTTCTCAGTATATATATTCTTCTCAGCACCACATCACACTTATTCCAAAATTGACCACATAATTGGAAGTAAAGCACTCCTCAGCAAATGTAAAAGAACAGAAATTATAACAAACTGTCTCTCTGACCACAGTGCAATCAAACTAGAACTCAGGACTAAGAAATTCAATCAAAACCGCTCAACTACATGGAAACTGAACAACCTGCTCCTGAATGACTACTGGGTACATAACGAAATGAAAGCAGAAATAAAGATGTTCTTTGAATCCAATGAGAACAAAGATACAACATACCAGAATCTCTGGGACACATTTAAAGCAGTATGTAGAGGGAAATTTATAGCACTAAGTGCCCACAAGAGAAAGCAGGAAAGATCTAAAATTGACACTCTAACATCACAATTAAAAGAACTAGAGAGGCAAGAGCAAACACATTCAAAAGCTAGCAGAAGGCAAGAAATAACTAAGATCAGAGCAGAACTGAAGGAGATAGAGACACAAAAAACCCTCCAAAAAATCAATGAATCCAGGAGTTGGTTTTTTGAAAAGATCAACAAAATTGACAGACCGCTAGCAAGATTAATAAAGAAGAAAAGAGAGAGGAATCAAATAGACGCAATAAAAAATGATAAAGGGGATATCACCACCGACCCCACAGAAATACAAACTACCATCAGAGAATACTATAAACACCTCTACGCAAATCAACTAGAAAATCTAGAAGAAATGGATAATTTCCTGGACGCGTACACTCTTCCAAGACTAAACCGGGAAGAAGTTGAATCCCTGAATAGACCAATAGCAGCCTCTGAAATTGAGGCAACAATTAATAGCCTGCCCACCAAAAAAAGCCCAGGACCAGATGGATTCACAGCTGAATTCTACCAGAGGTACAAGGAGGAGCTGGTACCATTCCTTCTGAAACTATTCCAATCAATAGAAAAAGAGGGAATCCTCCCTAACTCATTTTATGAGGCCAGCATCATCTTGATACCAAAGCCTGGCAGAGACACAACAAAAAAAGAGAATTTTAGACCAATCTCCCTGATGAACATCGATGCAAAAATCCTCAATAAAATCCTGGCAAACCGGATTCAGCAGCACATCAAAAAGCTTATCCACCATGATCAAGTGGGCTTCATCCCTGGGATGCAAGGCTGGTTCAACATTCGCAAATCAATCAACGTAATCCAGCATATCAACAGAACCAAAGACAAGAACCACATGATTATCTCAATAGATGCAGAAAAGGCTTTTGACAAAATTCAACAGCCCTTCATGCTAAAAACGCTCAACAAATTCGGTATTGATGGAACGTACCTCAAAATCATAAGAGCTATTTATGACAAACCCACAGCTAATATCATACTGAATGGGCAAAAACTGGAAAAGTTCCCTTTGAAAACTGGCACAAGACAGGGATGCCCTCTCTCACCACTCCTATTCAACATAGTGTTGGAAGTTCTGGCTAGGGCAATCAGGCAAGAGAAAGAAATCAAGGGTATTCAGTTAGGAAAAGAGGAAGTCAAATTGTCCCTGTTTGCAGATGACATGATTGTGTATTTAGAAAACCCCATCGTCTCAGCCCAAAATCTTCTTAAGCTGATAAGCAACTTCAGCAAAGTCTCAGGATACAAAATTAATGTGCAAAAATCACAAGCATTCTTATACACCAGTAACAGACAAGCAGAGAGCCAAATCAGGAATGAACTTCCATTCACAATTGCTTCAAAGAGAATCAAATACCTAGGAATCCAACTTACAAGGGATGTAAAGGACCTCTTCAAGGAGAACTACAAACCACTGCTCAGTGAAATCAAAGAGGACACAAACAAATGGAAGAACATACCATGCTCATGGATAGGCAGAATCAATATTGTGAAAATGGCCATACTGCCCAAGGTAATTTATAGATTCAATGCCATCCCCATCAAGCTACCAATGAGTTTCTTCACCGAATTGGAAAAAACTGCTTTAAAGTTCATATGGAACCAAAAAAGAGCCCGTATTGCCAAGACAATCCTAAGTCAAAAGGACAAAGCCGGAGGCGTCATGCTACCTGACTTCAAACTATACTACAAGGCTACAGTAACCAAAACAGCATGGTACTGGTACCAAAACAGAGATATAGACCAATGGAACAGAACGGAGCCTTCAGAAATAATGCCACACATCTACAACCATCTGATATTTGACAAACCTGAGAAAAACAAGAAATGGGGAAAGGATTCCCTATTTAATAAATGGTGCTGGGAAAATTGGCTAGCCATAAGTAGAAAGCTGAAACTGGATCCTTTCCTTACTCCTTATACGAAGATTAATTCAAGATGGATTAGAGACTTAAATGTTAGACCTAATACCATAAAAACCCTAGAAGAAAATCTAGGTAGTACCATTCAGGACATAGGCACGGGCAAGGACTTCATGTCTAAAACACCAAAAGCAACGGCAGCAAAAGCCAAAATTGACAAATGGGATCTCATTAAACTAAAGAGCTTCTGCACAGCAAAAGAAACTACCATCAGAGTGAACAGGCAACCTACAGAATGGGAGAAAATTTTTGCAATCTACTCATCTGACAAAGGGCTCATTTCCAGAATCTACAAAGAACTCAAACAAATATACAAGAAAAAAACAAACAACCCCATCCAAAAGTGGGGAAAGGATATGAACAGACATTTCTCAAAAGAAGACATTCATACAGCCAACAGACACATGAAAAAATGCTCATCATCACTGGCCATCAGAGAAATGCAAATCAAAACCACAATGAGATACCATCTCACACCAGTTAGAATGGCAATCATTAAAAAATCAGGAAACAACAGGTGTTGGAGAGGATGTGGAGAAATAGGAACACTTTTACACTGTTGGTGGGATTGTAAACTAGTTCAACCATTATGGAAAACAGTATGGCGATTCCTCAAGGACCTAGAACTAGATGTACCATATGACCCAGCCATCCCACTACTGGGTATATACCCAAAGGATTATAAATTATGCTACTACAAAGACACATGCACACGTATGTTTATTGCGGCACTATTCACAATAGCAAAGACTTGGAATCAACCCAAATGTCCATCAGTGACAGACTGGATTAAGAAAATGTGGCACATATACACCATGGAATACTATGCAGCCATAAAAAAGGATGAGTTTGCGTCCTTTGTAGAGACATGGATGCAGCTGGAAACCATCATTCTTAGCAAATTATCACAAGAAGAGAAAACCAAACACCGCATGTTCTCACTCATAGGTGGGAACTGAACAATGAGCTCACTTGGACTCGGGAAGGGGAACATCACACACTGGGGCCTATCATGGGGAGGGGGGAGGGGGGAGGGATTGCATTGGGGAGTTATACCTGATATAAATGATGAATTGATGGGTGCTGACGAGTTGATGGGTGCAGCACACCAACATGGCACATGTATACATATGTAACCTGCACGTTATGCACATGTACCCTAGAACTTAAAGTATAATAATAAAAAAAAAAAAAAAAAAAAGAAAGTCAGGAATGAAGGGTTGAATAGGTTTTAAAGATGGCAAGATATAAAAAGCATTGCATGTATAAAGAAAACTGAGAACACACTTAATTCATTTGTGTAAACAGGAAAGCATAGGGACATCAGTTTGCTTTTGGCCACTAAAACTGCATGTTCCTGCTCAAATGGCATTTTGTCCTATTTATTATAAGTGTAATTAGTGTTTTCACTGGAATCACAGTTTTCTCTAGGAACAGGCATGCAGAAAAACAACCAATAACCTAGACAGTTAAAAAATACATAGAGAAATGAGGATGGTCATGTGACCCGAGCCCCTGTGATTATTCTTCCACTGTGCGCTGTAATGTGCTTTAAATCCATTTCCATATTTTTAATTAACACTTACTTCCAAAAAAACTTTCTGGAGGCCATTTAAATCACAAATGGGGAAAAAACAAATTTACTTTATCAGAAAATTGACTATAGACTATTTTGGTGGCTTTTATTATTTTTACATATGAATGATTAAAATTAAATATAGTCCGATTGTTCACGACAGAAGGCAGTGAAATAATTTTCATGGCTGATATAATTTTAAAGTCAAACCTGGGTGAATAAGATATTAGTTCTGTTGTGGATGAGTCTCATTGTCCATCCCGCGGCTCTGATTCCTGATCAGACCCATCCATTTCATAAAAGGAATTATACAGCTGTACCAAGTAACTCTTCTAACAGAGACCCAGGGGTGCATTGGCGTTTTCTCAACAATTGTCCCACAGGGCCTAGAGTGCTGCTTCGGCCCTATGGATTTTAGGCACCTATTTTCACGGTTTGAATAATTTATTTTCTTTGAGTGGGAAGCAGAGAATGCCATCTTACTGCACAAATGCTGTTTTAAAACTCGAACACCAAAAAAGCTGTATCATCTGCTAGGTCAGAACACTGCCACTGTCACCAGTCAAAGGCATAACTGCAGCTCTCTGAGGATTCGTGTTCATTCACAGTTCTGCAGCAAGAGTCACAGTTTCCTTGTCTAGAAAATGGCCATAGCAGTGGTTACCCACTGCGTGTTTTCTTCAGAGGACTAAATCAATATGTGGAAGGTACTCACACAGTGCCTGGCATGTAGAAAAAGCTTAAAAGTGTGGGGCTTTTCGTTTTTTAAATGTCCATGTCACATATTTATGTCTACAACAATGCTAAACAAAGCTCTCTGAGGGTAGGGACTTGGTCTGTTTTGTTCCCAACTTCACCACCTGGCAGCTAAGAAATAGTGGGAAAATAAATAAATACTTACTGAAGAATTAAATGTAGGAAATAGTTGTAGTTTTATATGGTCAGTAAGTCACTATATATTGCGATTGTCCCCTTTATAGAGTCTCTTGATTAATAGTGCCAAATTTTAGGGTTTTTCTCCTGTATCTCTCTCCACTTCAACCTCCCCAATACAACCTGTACATCAGGCTGCTCCTCAGCTGGGTGTCCAATCCTGCTCCTTGGCTTTTCCATATTCCTCCTGTGTTAATGGTCTTCCAAAAAGTGTCCATGCTAGATGAAGTTATGTAGAATGAACTGATCGTGGTGATAAGACCGGAATATTAGGATGGGTATAGCCTGTTATCTGATGAGAGAATTATTCCCACCAAGAAAACCTTAAAAGGGTCCTTCTGGTTTTCACACTTGTATGAAGGCAGCCTTGATATGAAGGTTTGCTAATGAAGCCGATGAATCTGTCCCAGTATGTTAATTTACTTGATCCAGGGAACTTTCCAGTATTTATAAATTAACTCTGTACACTAGGCAACTAATATTTATATAAGAAAATCAGAAAATAGCACGTTCTGCAACATAGCACTTCAACAGATTGAAGTATCAATCGACTCTAGCAAAGCTAACATCGTTTAAGTAATCAAAAACAAGCAAGGACAATGAGCTACTACTGTTGGGAAACTCTGCTAGAAATAAGAAACCAGGGCTAAAAACATTCAAATAATAAAGGAGCATTGCAAAACCAAGCCATAGCATTAATTGGCTTAATCTAATTATACAATCTACAATTAAGCCTTAACATATTTCAGATTGCTAGTATCATTGGAAACACCAACCCACTGATTATCGTCACTGCCCCAGGAAAAGATGAAGGTTGTACCTTTGAAAGATCTGGTGTTCAAGGTATGTTTTGAAGAACAGATAGACTATCAAAATGTTATGAAATGACACACTCTGTTTCTTTAGCTTCTGTTTGTGTTAGAAGCTTATTATTCTCATTCTACTCAACAATGCTGTGTAAATACTAAGAAATGACTGGGAAAGTAATGTTACTACACAAATTTTTTATCTAAAAAATGCCAGTTTCCTTGCAGTGTATTTTACTATAATTGGTATATTTATCTACTTATTGGTAAATAATTTTATTTTGGTTTTAGACACAGAAATGCAACATTATAACTAATTTATTCTTTTGTCAGATTGATTTTTCTATTGGTAGATCATAAGACATTTTATTATTTTTACAAGAATTTTTTTAAAGCGTTTGCTGTTATATCTCTGAACTTCACCATCTCACTAGCATCTGTCAGATTTAATCACCTACAGAACTACCTTATAAAGATTACCTTATCAGAAAAAGTGTCATCTTGTGAGCTTAGGTGTGAGAATTGCAAAATAAAGCTGAGCTACACTAACAACTGCTGTGCTAATTTATTGTAAATTATGGTTTTTTTTTTTTTTTTTTTTGCAGAGATAAGACATGAGAAGTGTTTCTATTTAAATTCATTTCCTATTATTTCAACATATACAAAACAGCTTTACAAAACAGAGTGAGAACAAAGAATACTCCTTAAATAGGCTCTAGTGACAGTGAAATTTATTTTCTAAGCTATTAGTACCAGTCATGTCACACCATCCTAGGTGCAGAATCAGAGAGAACCATTAAGACAAAACATGGATGCTTAGAACACGAGATGGTAATTACTGATTGTCATGTGAAAAGTGATGATTTATATGATATGAACTGGAAATAATTGTGTGGCAAGCTGATATACAGCAAAACTTTAATTCACTAGGCTGACACTATAAACTCATAATCCGCAACCAAGCACCAGCCATGATAGATTACAGCGGTTCAGAATATATAAGCATGTCTTTTTCATGAACATTCTGGAAACCATAGTTCAGATGACCCCAGTAAAAACAACTGCAAGGTTTTTAACCAAGCTGGTTCCCTAAGAAATGTAAAAATCATAATGAGTCATTATATGATGAAAGTTCAGAACTAGGTAGTAGTGAATCACATGAAGTTATCACCTTTAAATCACCAAGGAGAGCATAAATTGTATCCTATAAAGCACCACGATTCTCGGTGCATTTTAAACAAGATGAACGTCTTATATAAACATGATTTTATTATTATATTTATTGTGATTATTATTAAAACTAGAGTAAAATGTAGTGCATATAAAAGTGAAGGGTGAATGTTGCTGACCAGAGCCAGGAAAAGCACAGGCCTATATTTTGTAGACTCCTTTGTGTAACTCAGCCAATATATGTTGACCTATTCTGGTTTTTATGAGTACATGATAAACATGGGAATTTGTGTGATCCTTAAAAAATGCATTAGCAGATAGGGTTTGTGGAAAGAGGCCCTCAAATCCATCTTGGTTTTTAATTCGAACTAAGATTTGAACTGTAGTCTCAGAGAAGCAGTTGTAGGTCAACGCAACTGTTACATCCTCTCCTTTTTAAAGAACACTTGGGGTCCTTCAAAGAAAATGGAGTTGAAATACATTTGAGAAAAAAGTGAAAAGCCATCTTGCTGTGACCCTCTGCCAGTAAGCTTTACGCTACAGCACATCACACGTTTAAAAGAAGAGTCTTGTATTTTTGCGTAAGATTTAGATTTTGGTTCAATTCAATTGATCTTTGTGCATTCCATGTGCAAAACATGTCATAGGCAGGATTTCTGCCTCAAAAGAGTTAAGGTCTGAAGGTGGAGAAAGAAGGCAAGGATACAAATGCCTGTACGATTCATTGTAACACTATTTAAAAATGGCTACAGTTGGGCCCCAGGGCTAGAGCACTGTTGGGTGAGTCCTTGATTTTAGCTGACAGCAAAACAATGTACCTGTTAGGGATGGGCCAAAGAGAAGAGCAAGGACAGGGAGGGGATAGTGGGGTTTGTAGGTGGACCTTGTCAACTAGCTATGCCTCATAATAGTTACCCAAAGCCAGAGGAATAAGTGGCATTAAGTGACCTGGAATATAGAAACATGTCAAAATAAACTTGGCTCTGGAAGAATTTGAGTATAATTGTTAACTTCTGATAAATATTACTTTGATTATAAAGAAGAACAGAAGAAATACTGTTTTTGGTCAATGGTTATTTTTACTTAAAACATTTATAGTTAGATGGATACAAATAGACCTCTGGTCATAGATTATGAAAAACACATTTGATAGTAGATATAAAAATTCTAATATTAATAACTACTGACATTTATGTAGTCCTTTCCTCCCAAAGCTCTTGATAAACATTACTGACTGTATACAAAGAGGAATAGCATTGAAATGCTGCTACCCTTTCAAAAGACTAGACATTAATTCAAGGAAAAAGTAGCAAATGGAAATATAGGTCTGCAGAATATAGTGTGCATTTGAAAATGAACTCATACCATTTCAACTTGCTTGCAAAGTGTTTGCCATATTTTATTTTTATTTTATTGAATTGCTGGTGTTATTTAAGTTAATTCTCTTACTAAGACCTCTACGGTGTTTGTCATTTTTCTTAGGTAGGGCCTAAGCTGATTTATGTTACAATAGGGCAGTAAGTACCAGGGCTGATGTTGTCTCCTTTCTGAGGACAATAGGTCTGACTCTCTAGCACCTCCTAGTGTGAGGAGGGCTGATATGCCAGCACAACATAGGAGTGCCATGCACTGAAGGACTAGTTTTATTTCATCACAAACTGAGATTGTACGTGGTTATCTGAGAAATACGAGAAATACCACCTGGCTCAAACAAGTTTAATCATATATTAGGCCAAATGAGTTGCTGCTGAGCTGCTTGATGACTTGATTAAAATGATGCTATGTTTGTTCATTTGCTTGAACAAAGTGTAAATTACATGGTAGTAATCATTTTTAAAAGCCAGGAAACACGAAATGTTTAATGTGCACGTTTAGAGCCCTCACTACAAAATACGAACAATTTTACTGCATTCTCAAAGTATGACTGAAATAATAGAAATATAAATTAAGGTTATTTACATTTCTTGTAATAATGTTATACTTTGGAAATTTCAATTCAATTCAGGGTTTATTTCAAATCACTTGTTTTAGATTTTAACATTCCTCCTGCCTTCTTCTATAAATCCTGTGTATCTTCAAAAGTAAAGGTCTCAGCAATTATTTAAAGCTTTCATTTTTTTTTTCAGAAAACAAGGAACTTTATATTTTATAAACTCTCATTTACATTATCATTTTCACCTTCACTGAACATGCACTCCAAGCCACGTACCGTACTAGGTCATGGGGATTCAGAGACAAACAACACATAGTCTCTGACTTTCAAGGAGGTCTCAGTCTATGGTGTGGGTGGTGGGGACGCTTGGTAGGAATAACATAATTTGCAGAATGAAACAATTATTAGAAGCATATGTAGAGTGTTCTAGAAATATAGAAGAAGGATAGCCAATTTATTTTTGATGGGAGGGAAGAGAAGAACGGATTCAGAGAAAGCTTAAAAAGGGAGGTGGTGCTTGAGTTGAATCTCAAAGGAGAAATAGGAGTTAGCATGCAGATGGGGTTGGATAGGGAGGGAAAATACCAGATAGACAGACAGAGGAAGTGGCATGTACAAATGAATAGATACATAAAGAGAGCATTCTAGAACAAAAGATGTGTGTGACATTGGTGAAAAGCTAGGCTCAAAAAGGCCTGGGTTCAGCCCCAGCTTTGGTATTTTGTAACTACAAGACCTCTGGGCAAATCATCTAATCTCCTACAAGCCTTGGATTTTCCACCCGTTAAATGGGAGAAATGACCTGCTGATTGATAGTAAACCAATTGGTAGAGCCAACTTTCTTAGAAACATATTTAAAAATGCAAAAATTCGAAAAATGGGAAAGAACATTAAAGTGAAATTTAGTCGAGTGCTAATGCTTTAAATATTGAAATGTTTAAGTGTTTTAAATTTAAAATGTGATTTACAATCTTTCAGAGTAAGTCATGCCTAGAAGTAAGTATCTGTTTGTCTTTTGCTATGGCTACATTGAAAAGATGGAGAAAAAAATAAAAAAGAAATCAAGGGATTTATTTTCCATATGTCCAAATAATATCCAGCTATTTAAAAAACAAGTTTAGCAAAAGTTAAGACAATGTATTTCCCTCATCATTTGTTGAGAGGAAGCCTGCTTGATTAATGTAATTAAAGGGTTGCTTGTAACTCAAGACTCAATTAAAAAAATAAATTTGGCCTTATTACTTTACTTCCAACTGGTGGTTTTCCTAGTGTGATTTTTGAGCTAAAATCTGCGGCTGCTTTGTTCATGACACATGAATTGTTTTAGCACATCCTTTCCCCTGCTGTGCATATGATTAAGAAAGCAGAGGTTAAATAGTGCAGTAAAGAATTGGGTAAATTCATTCTATTTTTGCTCATGGTGCCTTTTAGTCCCCCTCCTCCTTTTCAGGACTAGAAGAACACAGAAACCTATTATCTTCTCCTGAAATTATTTAAGATATGTTCTTATGCTGAAAAAAATAACTTCTCTCTCAGCATTTTCTAGTACACTGATTTTGTGATGTCTGTGCTATAGATATTGTCTGTATTGGCAGGAAAACCAAATGCAAGTACATCCTACCATTTATTGAGTGCTAATGTATGCTGGGCACTGTAATAAGAATTTTGCACACATTGTTTTATTTTTACTTTGTGATAATCCTATAAGACAGGGATAATCATTCTCATTTTTAGACGAGGAACAAGAAGCTCTGAGAGGTGATGTTACTGTTCCAAGGCCCCACAATTAGCAGGTGACAGAACTAAGGTGCTAAGTCTGGTCTATCTCATTCCAAATCTGGGCTCTTATCCACTTGTCTTTTTTTTCTTTGTAGCTTGAGTTTGAGTCAAAGGATTTGAATCTAGTTCTGGTGGAGCATCTTGCATAGAGTTTGGTGTAACACATGTTAAATTCAACGGAATAGAAATCTTATGTCATGAGTGTAAAAAGCAATCAGTTCTTGCCCTCTTTGAGTTTATAGTCTAATGTGGGTGGCACTATAAAGTACAATACAGTAGGCAGCATGGAGAAAACATGACAAACTTAAGGTCCAGGGCAAAGAAGCTTTTTTTCTTCCCTTAGCCCTGTCTCCTCCCCAGTTTTTCAGCTACTCAAACTAAATCCTGGAAGGCATTCTTAATTCCTCCCTTTCGCTCACTCTTTGCACCCAATTCTTCAGCAAGTCCTGTCATATATGCTCTGAAATGAAACTGAAATAGACTTCTCTCTACCTTCCATGCCACCATTCTGTTCCATGTGACTCAGACCACAGCCATTACCTTCTACCTGGTCTTCCTGCTTCCCCACATTTGGTAAGAACCATGTACAAACAGCAGCCAGAGAAGATTTTGTGAAGACTGAAGCTAAATCAGGACACAAAATTAGGTACAGAAGTGAATCTATAGAATTCACGGAAGTGGGTATACAGAATAATAAAAGAACAACAAATTACTTTTATTAAAAAGCTAACAAATTCCAAAAATAGCACAAAATTAAAAATTAAATTTAAAAATTAAGTGCTTAACCTATCTCAATAATACACTTTACCCTACTTTTTTGGACTTCATATTCTAATCAGCTTTTCAGGTACAACAATATTAGGATATTATTTTCCTTAGAAAAAAATAGAAAAATTAGTCTTTCTTCTAGCTTGGTTAAAGGATATGTTTTAAAGTTATTAATGGTTTAGGAAAACTTCAGCCTCACAATTTATTTTTGGTAACATCCTGTAGATTTTAGCATTGATGTCCAATTTCAGAAAACATTTAGCAAGTTTTCTTCATACATTAACTACAAGATTTAAGCTTCTTTTCAGGTTATTTTATGCAGGAAACAATTTAAAATACTCTTTACTCCTTAAGTAGGTGGCACTCATTAACCAAGTTGTATTGTTGCCCTCCTTGTAAAGTCATATTGTACAATTTATGCTACCTTAATCAATACAAGGTTTTTTCTTGTAAAAATGCAAGAAGCTTAAATCTATTTTTAATGTTGTCACATTATTCACTTCTATTAATTGCATTAGCAATTAATAATAAGCAATGTAGAAACTTATTCACTGCTTCCATTTAAAATGTATTTCTTCCTCTTATTGGATTTTTGAAATTTATTGCTATTTATTTTATTTTATTATTTTATTTTTTTCTTTGAGATGGAGTCTCACTCTTGTCATCCAGGCTGGAGCGCAATGGTGCGATCTTGGCTCACTGCAACCTCTGCCTCTTGGGTTCAAGCAATTCTCCTGCCTCAGCCTCCCGAGTAGCTGGGATTACAGGTGCGCACCACACCCAGCTAATTTTTGTATTTTTAGTAGAGATGGGATTTCACCATGTTGGTCAGGCTGGTCTCGAACTCCTGACCTCAAATGATCCTCCCGCCTTAGCCTCCCAAATTGTTGGGATTACAGGAGTGAGTCACTGCGCCCGGCCCTCTTATTGGATTCCTACTTTAGTTATGACCTCAATTTTGGGGGGTTATGATTTTCTTCTTGATGTTAATTTCTATTGATTTCATTGCTCATTTATATTGCTCTTGTTTCACATTCCACTATATTTTAATTTTTTTCTCAGTTCTCTGTAAATAAGTCAATTTAAAGATGACAAAAGAAGGTACTCTGCATATAATTCCAAATCTGAAGTTGTAATTTCTCACTTGTTGAACTAAAACATTCCAAAAGTCTGCCCAAATTGCAGTTAAAATGGTATATTCAAAATTTACTGAATAAAATGTTTGCATTTCATTTGCACTTTGGTTTTTATTCCAAGTCTTCAAAAATATATTTTAGAGTTCTTAAAATGTCACTTAACTCATGGCAAGACTTGAATAGCTTTTTACACAGCTGATGTTTAGATGAATATCCCGTAGGCTTGCTGCTTGCTCCATACATTTCAAACCTGGTTTCCCCTCCATTACTCACACATGTCCAGAGCCTGGCCACAAAGGACACACAGTCACACTGCAATATGACAGGACCTGGCACCTTTCTATCATGGTGTCACAGTTTATGGTATGAGAAGCTGTATCTACACAAAGATGGGTATAGATTATTATACAAGAGCTCCCTCTCCCAGTTGAGGCAATGACCTTTCTAATATACATATCCAGTCCTATCTGTTTGTTGGAAGTTTATATTTTGTCATTCTAATATCACATTAAACTTAATGTATTTAAAACTAAACTTGTATTCACAGCTCTTACTATTATTATGAAAATTTGGCTTCGAATTATGTTAATGGCTATGTTAATGGCACAATTTCTCTTTTAGATCCTGTTATTCAAATGTGTGCAAATTTTGGTTTGTCTTAACTTCTCAGGTCTTTTATATCCAAGTGATTACCAACTTCTATGTTAAATTTCCTTTATAATTTTTTTTTTTTTTTTTTTTTTTTTGAGACGGAGTCTCGCTCTGTCGCCCAGGCTGGAGTGCAGCGGTGTGATCTCTGCTCGTTGCAACCTCTGCCTTCTGGGTTCAAGAGATTCTCCTGCCTCAGCCTCCTGAGTAGCTGGGACTACAGGCACGTGCCACCATGCCCGGCTAATTTTTTGTACTTTTAGTAGAGACGCGGTTTCACCGTGTTAGCTAGGATGGTCTCGATCTCTTGACCTCGTGCCTCAGCCTCCCAAAGTGCTGAGATTAAAGCCATGAGTCACCGCACCCAGCCAATATATTTTACATAAGTCCATTCCTTTCCATTACCATTGCTATATGCTAGCATTAAAAAAAAAACTTAGCAATTTCCTAATTTTCTAATTAATCTCTCTGTCCCTAATCACTTTTCATTTCAAAATGTTGTTCTAACATTGCCAAGTTACTTTGCTCAAAATACTGCTGTTATACCAGTCTCATGCTTAAAACTTGCAATCTAAATTGCTGTTTATAACATTTACATGAGAACTTTTACCAAAGATATAATTTTAAAAATGAACTCAAATTTCTGAAGAATTAAAGCTACTTTCATATCTAGTAAATATTTTTAATTTGGATGAATTTGGTGGAAAGCCAGTCTAAATTTGAGAGCAGTCTGAATTATAGAATATTTCTAAATAAAACTTCACTTTCAAGTGGTAGCAATTCTCAACCTCTCAAGCAAGATTCCTAGAGAATTTATCCCTCATGCCCAAGGCATCAACTTTTGTAATGAGTTAATTTTTCTCCTATGCATCTAGAATCTTACTAACTATGCAACCATCCTTGAGAAAATTCAGAAAATAGTCATTTAATTGTTTTCTGTAGAATGTAGTTCTGTTGCAGATCCCCATTAAAAAAGACTGGTATAGTAACTGACAGAGCTAATGAAAGGTTACAAGTTGAGTTTCTGGATATACCTTAATGACTTAAGAAAGAAAAAAAAAACCTCATTTATAATTAGCAATGTCCATTTGCATATAAACAACAAATGCTGCCAAATTCAAACTGCTCTGCTTAAGAGAGCAAGAGCTGGTTTATAAACAGCCTCCATGTAATATTCTCTAAATTAGGAGTGTCTTTGTTCTTTTATAGACCAAACTTTACTATTAGTGCAGACCAAGTTGATATATTTGAAATTCAAAGTTATTTGGGTTTGATTTAATATAGTTTTTACTGTGCATAATTTGCAAGAAGGTTCAAGCCACTACAACATTTATTGTACAATTGTTAAGACATAATGTAGACTATAATAATATTTAGTTACAATTACAAGAAAAAATTTTTTTGAGAAGACAAAATATGTTATAATAGAGGTGATTCTGGACTTATCATTAAGATGTTTTGAATTTAAATATTTAAAAATTAAAGGTGGCTAATTTTTGTTTACTAGCAATATAATATTTGTTTACTAGCAAAAAAAAATATGTGTTTACCAGCAATATAAAGTAGTGATATTGGTATATTTAGATGGTATTATATTTAGCTGTTAAAGTGACAGAAAATCCAAAATTCCAGCACCTTTGACATGATAGTATTTTATCTTGCCTTCACATAAAAATCCAGAAGTAGGCAGTACCAAGCTGTATGGTGCCTCTGCTTTTCACAAAATCTTTTGGGATCTAGGCTCCTGCTACCTTTCTGCTCCCGTAACTGGCCTCCATTCCTGTCTCTTTGGGGGAGTGGATGGTAGATGAATGTATGCTGGCAAATTATACACAGTTGCAGCAAAATTTAATTTGCTGGTTTTCAGCCATTGGTTGTGCATTAGAATCTCCACAGAGCGTTTAAAAACTAGAGATGCCAAGCCCTATCCCAGACCGACTGAATTAGAATGGTGGGGGGGGAGGTGTTGTAGTTTTTTTAAAAAAATATTTTATTTATTGTTTTTTGTATACTCTTTAATTGGTAAGCAAAGATATTTGTTTGTTTTTCCCAGATATCATTTAAAAACATTTTTGTTTTAGGTTTGGGGGTACATGTGGAAGTTTCTTACATATATAAACATGTGCCACAGGGGTTTGTTTTACATATTATTATATCACCCATGTATTTAACTCAGTACCCAATAGTTATCTTTTCTGTTCCTCTCCCTCCTCCCACTATTCCCCTTCAAGTAGACCCCAGTGTCTGT
The DNA here is from genome assembly GCF_002776525.5 of Piliocolobus tephrosceles. Lineage (NCBI taxonomy): Eukaryota > Metazoa > Chordata > Mammalia > Primates > Cercopithecidae > Piliocolobus > Piliocolobus tephrosceles. The sequence continues at coordinate 57,749,378 of NC_045442.1, read as the reverse complement.
TGTTTCCTTCTTTGTGTTCATAAATTCTTATCATTTGGCTCTCACTTATAAAGAGAACATGTGGTATTTGGTTTTCTGTTCCTATGTTAGTTTGCTAAATATGATAGCCTTCAGCTCCTACCATGTTCCTGCAAAAGGCATGATCTTGTTCTTTTTTATGGCTGCATAATATTCCATGGTGTATATGTACCACATTTCCTTTATCCAGTCTGTCACTGATGAGCATTTAGGTTGATTCCATGTCTTTGCTATTGTGAATAGTGCTGCAATGAAAATTCGCATGAATGTGTCTTTATGGTAGAATGCTTTATATTCCTCTATGTATATACCCAGTAATGGGATTGCTGGGTCAAATGGTTACCAGTTCTGCTTTTAGCTTTTTGAGAAATCACCACACTGCTTTCCACAATGATTGAACTAATTTACACTCCCAACAACAGTGTAGAGGGGTTCCCTTTTCTCTGCAACCTCACCAGCATCTGTTATTTTTTTGACTTTTTAATAATAACCATTCTGACTGGTGTGAGACGCTATCTCATTGTGGTTTTGATTTGTATTTCTCTAATAATCAGTGATATTGGGCTTTTTTTCATATGCTTGTTGGTCGCATGTATGTTTTCTTTGGAGCAATCAGGCAAGAGAAAGAAATTAAGGGCATCCAAATAGGAAGAGAGGAAGCCAAACTATTTCTGTTTGCATATGACATGATTCTTCCCTATCTATAAAACCTCATAGTCTTGGTCCAAAAGCTCCTTCAGCTGATAATCAACTTCAGCAAAGTTGCAGGATACAAAATCAGTGTACAAAAATCACTAGTATTCCTACACACCAGCAACAACCAAACTGAGAGCCAAATCAGAAAGGTAATCCCATTCACAACAGCCACAAAAACACAATAAAATACCTAGGTAACCAGCTAATGAGGGAGGTGAAAGATCTCGACAATGAGAATTACAAAACACTGCTCAAAGAAATCAGAGAAGACACAAATAAGTGGAAAAACATCCCATGCTCATGGATAAGAAGAATCAACATCATTAAAATGGCTATAGTGCCCAAAGTAATGTACATATTTAATGCTATTCCTATCAAACTACCAATGACATTCTTCACAGAATGAGAAAAAATTATTTTGAAATTTATATGGACCCATGAAAGAGCCCAAATAGGCAAGGCAATCCTAAGCAAAAAGAACAAATCTAGAGGAATCACGTTACCCAACTTGAAACTATACTACATAGCTACAGCAACCAAAACAGCATGGTATTGATACAAAAACAAGCACGTAAACCAATGGAACAGAATAGAGAGGCCAGAAATAAGGCTGCACATCTATGACCATCCGATCTTTGATGAAGCTGACAAAAACAAGCAATGGGGAAAAGATTCCCTGTTAAATAAATGGTGCTGGGATAACTGGCTAGCTGCATGTGGAAGACTGAAGCTGGAACCCTTTCTTACACTATATATAAAAATCAACTCAAGATGGATTAAAGACATAAATGTAAAACCCAAAACCATAAGAACCCTGGAAGACAACCTAGGCAATACCATCCTGGATCTAGGAATGAGCAAAGATTTCATGACAAAGACACCAAAAACAGTCTCAACAAAAGCAAAAACTGACAAATGGGATCTAATTAAACTTGAGAGCTTCTGCAGGCAAAAGAAACTATCAGAGTAAACATACAATCTACAGAATGTGAGAACATATTTGCAAACTACACATCTGACAAATGTCTAATATTCAGCATCTATAAGGAACTTAAACAAATTTACAAGAGAAAAATAAATAACCCCATTAAAAAGTGGGCAAAGGACACGAACAGATACTTCGCAAAAGGCGGCATACTTTTGGCCAACAAGCATGTGATACAAAGCTCAGTATCACTGATAATTAGAGAAACATAGTTTGTTTTTAAAGCACTGCAAGTGATTCAGCTACATGGTCAGGGTTCTGAGCCACATTACTTCAGAACTGCTATGGGAAGGAATTATAGGAAAGACTGAGTGAGAATTGTGAGCACCTCTTCAGACCTCTCTTTCTTCCCCTCACTTATCAGACTTGGTTACATATTCTTCTCTTCTCCAACTCTCATCAAGCCTTTGGAGCAATTTTTGCCATGGCTCATGTGACAGAAGAAATAGAGAGGGAAATGAAATTTAGGATTAAAACAAAAACATTCCTGAAATAAACTTCGGTGATAGATAAAAGCTAACATTCACATCTGTAAGGTGAACTCCTTGAAAGCAAGGCCCTCATCTTTTTCAACAAGACCTCCATTGGACAACAGAAGCTCCAGAGAGGTTGGCAGGGGAATAAGCTATATTGCTACCAGACTATAGCTCTCTGTCTAACTTTGGTTGCTCCAGGGTGGGAGACTAGGACTAAAGATGTAAGGGTTACAGCTACCTCGTCTTAGATGATTTCACCTCAATGACTTTATCTGATTTTATTGATAGAAAACTGCTCTCAGATCTGCATGGAGCCTACAAAGAGAGCAAACCAAGTTCTCGATGATACTAAATTAGATTTCTGGAGAGGATGTGTTCTGAGCCTCACACATTCCCTTTTGACTATGAGCCCTGTGATGCTTACTTTACTTTATAAATGGCTTTTGGGGGTTCATCCTGGATCGTTTTGAGGGATATTTTCTAGCTGGCTCCCAATTTTATTCTCTTGACTTGAAACTATTCTAAAGAGGTATCTTAGATATCACCGTCACTCATTAATGGAACTTTATGTATTCCTGGCCTTGGAAAAATCTCATTCTTCTAAATTCTCTTTTGAACACAGAACAATGAGAATGCGCAGTACTAAGCATATTTTATTTAAAATTTTTAGGTTACTTTCAGGTTAGGTTGAGTTTCTCAGTTATGTTTCTTATCTAATCTGGTCCCACAAATTAAGCCATTTTTACTAAAGGAAACGAACACCATCTTCCACCCTGTTCTGCATTTTCTCATCCTATTTCTGTTCTTGTTTTAAGATTTTATCCAATACTTCTAGTTTGGATGAGCTTACTTACAATCTCTTTGATCATGGCCATTCCTACAGAAAGCACTCCACTTACTTCTTTAGTTATGAACATTGCCAGTTAGCTAATGGTCTGTAATTACAGACATTTAAACTTTGAAAAACCAATGTTTTCTCCTTCCCATTTTCAAGAGACAGATTTAAAAAGATTTATGTGAAGAGACAAAAATCCATTGTATTTCTTGTTGACATAAAATGCTGCATATAACTTTCTGGTTTTTCTCTTAAGTTTTTTTAGTTTCTTTTTTCCCCCTTCCTACTTCTTGAATAAAGTCTTAATTAGGTTCTATGATTCTTAACACCTGTTTAATATCCCATTGAAGAGTGAAGGTGGGCTTCAGGTTTTCAGTAGTTAACAGGCATCCCTGGCAGTCACAAATTAGAAAAGCTTGGGTGGTGGAGCACTGGGCTGGGGAGCAAAAGAGGAAATGCAAAAGGAAATACCTAATCCATTGACCTGAGAATTTTGTATACATTGAAACTTAATTATAAAGGTGTACAAAGGATAAATGTGTAAAAAGGTCTCAGGGCATATATGAGTGTGCACGTGCCACATATGATAAAATTCACATTTTCATAACCTTAAAACTAAGAGTAAAAGGAGGTTTAGGGCAGAGAGAAAAAACAAATGAACCAAATTATTTTGAAATAAATAACTAATAAGTCGCATTAATTTATCTTCAGAGAAAAGGCTAACTCTTTAACTGGGGGTGGGGGGTAAGCGGGGGGAAGTATCACAGTTTGAAAAAGAATCACTGTTTGCACATTTTTTAATGAATATAAATGAGTGTATAGCCTAAACTTTTGTTGCTATTTTTTGTTTTGTGATTCTACAATATTATAACCTTTATGCTTTTAACAAGAAAACCTTTTTTATTACATAAATCTATAAATATCTTAGCTGAAGAATTTATCTTCCTAGTTCAGGAACTGATTATGCTCTCTCCTTTTTAATATTCAATTATTTAAGTAAAAATTGAGGTAAAATCCACTAAAATAAAATAAGAAATGTAGATAAAATGCCGACAAGTCTCAATTTGTATTTTGAACTGCAAATCTTCTGTAATGTGAATGTTTCTTGTATTTTAAAAGTAATTTAAAGTCTAGTCTGCAAATGAAAAAAAATGACCAAACTATATTGAACTTTGGCAAATTTGAATGTGATTACTCTGTCACTTAGTTTGAAAATCATTCTCATGGGCACAAAAATGAAGTTTTAACCAAACCTCCACAGGAGGGCACTATAGTGTGACTCTGGTGTAAGTTGCAGCCACAGCAATTGATTCTGTCCTTCTCCAGCTCTTGGTTAAAAACCTTAAACAGTGAGTCCTTCTCTTGGATTAGAAAAGTCTAGATTTCAAAACTCAAGCTAGGTAGATTTCATATATGGTAAATATTTTTTCTTTGCTACAACATGGCTACAGGTAATTTAATCTTTCTTTTCAGGCATATATTCAACATAAAATCTTATCTCAAAATACAGCAAAAAATGGCAGGATGCATGCTCTGAATGAAATAAACTATAAGTAGGTTAAAATTATATAACGCTTTAAAATAACAAAAATAGTTTAGAACATTTGGTTAAGCAATCAAAACCAAAGACATTACAACAGATAAATGCATTTATTACTTATAAATGATACTATGTATAAAAAGCACATATAAATGGTATTACTTAAACATGGTATATATTACTTGCAATAGTATGTCTAGCTAATTAGATGGTAGACAGTTACATAAGTCTTAGTAAATGTAGAAACAGAATCAAAACATAAATACCAAAGCATTTCCAAACTGGTTCGCCTCATCCCAATAAAAGCTCTAAAAACATTCACTGTAATGATAAAGATGGAGATTAAGGCCATAAAGATGGCCAAGATTAAGATTTAATAAGTGTTTCTCATCCTAACTTTCAGTTTCACTAGTTTATTTTCAAGTTGTTCTTCAGGAGATAACATATTTTGATATTTTACTAAAGTTTTAAAAATCAATATAAAAGTAATTGTAATCTTGGCAATTGCCATCTGTCTTTATGAGCCTTGCCTTATTATTTTGAGGACTAACAGAGCCTTGCAAATCCAAGAAAGCTGTATCGAATAGACAGTTTCATTAAATTTGAAAAGTCGCAGGAGCAGTAGTTATAGATACAGATTATATGGCTCTAATAACTGTTTACATAGCAAATCTATTTCCAGTAAGGAAACTTTTCATTTTTCAGTTTTGCCAAAAGGATTTCGGTAAATCCAAGACCAGTACAAAGTTAAAGTGGGCTATATCAGCAGGGCTTAACTTTTGGGTGGTAGTTGTTGTCTTTACAGTCAACTATTGATAGATTTAATGTTCTGGGAATTTACAATTGAAACAAAGTAATGTAACCACAGTACAAATCTGACAGCTTTCTGACTAGATTAGACATTGATGGCATCATGTTTTCCTAGAAATGAAAAGTACTTGCTTAAAGCAAAGGAGTTCTCTAAATTTTTGATGGTTCACACCTGGATTGAATAATTAAATTTGTTAGTAATTAAAACGCTAGTTCATCACTCCCCTGGGGAATCCAGGCAGACTGTATTAATTTAAATATCTTTTCTTTCAGCTCATACAGATCTTTATGCCAATAAAGGATTCAAGAAGTAGATTTAAAGAAAGACTTGGGTAATCTGCTTTCACATAATAAAATCACTTTTAAATATTGTTATAAAAAACTGGCAACTTTTATACAGTCAGACAAACAACAGAACCATATACAATCAAAATTTTCTTTTGCTTTTAAATCTGGAATCTAGTTAATCAGAACATTTTAATTATGAGATTCTTCATTGGTTAGAAATTTTAGAACAGGTAAATTGTAATCAAATTACTTGATATCACTCACTCAAAATAATGCAACTTCTGGCATCTATATTAAGGGTGAAGCAATTTCTACTGGATTTTATATGATTTTGAGGTACTAAAAGATCTCTCTTTAAAAAAGAAACTTTCCCCTTCTTTCCCTCCCTCCCTCCCTCCTCTCCTCTCCTCTCCTTCCTTCCTTCCTTCCTTCCTTCCTTCCTTCCTTCCTTCCTCCCTCCCTCCCTTCCTCCCTCCCTCCCTTCCATTTTTAATGTTTTTCCAGTAAGAAAACTGTGCCAATAGATTTTTCATAAAATATCGTATGTCAAAAGCAAATTTTGGTTAAGCAAAATGCTCCATACTAATCAAAATTTTGCTGCAAAATTCTGTTTAATTTCCAAGTTTGACTCCTTGAAAGTATTTTGAGGGGCAACTGTTGTATTTCTCTTAAAACAAAAAAAAAAAATGAGAAAGCGAAATATGAGATTTGGTAAATACTGAAAACCTCTACAATGCAAGGGAGATAAGAGGAAGATCCTGGGTTTTATGTGGGTTTCATCTTCAGGTGAAGGACTGAAAGAACCATGCCTCCTCGGGGAGTATTATGTAACAAAACCCAGTGAAAACAAGAGCCAGAATGTGTGGAAGCAGCTTCTCCTGATAGCTCAGATGAACATTCCTAGAATTCCCACGATCTCGGGAATTCTGTTTGTTTAATATTTTTGGAAATAACGTCACATTTACATATAGTTAGAGAAATAATACATAGTGCTCCCATATAACTATTGAAAATAAATTGCAGACTAATGCAGCATCCCTTGTCATACTTCAATGTGCATTTCTTAAGTACAATGACACTTTCCTACATAACCAGAAAACAGCTATTAAAATTAACTTAGATCTAACATTACCCTATGATCCCTCTACTGCAATAACATTTACCAGTTATCCCAATAATGTTATTTATAAGTCCAATATCCAATTTAGGAGCATGTGTTGTATTTAAATATTCCTTTAGTCTCTTTCAATTTACAAGAGTTCTCAGTGTTTCCTTATTTTTCTTGACCTTGACATTTTTAAAAAGCCTACAACAGTTACTTTTTAGGATCTTCCTCTTTGGGTTTGTCTGATGTTTCTTCATAATTTATGCATTTTTGACAGGAATATCACAGAATTAATTCATGTTGTTTATCTCAATGCAGTATATGAGGAGGAAACAATGATAATTTGCACTATTACTTACATTATGAATGTTTATTACTTAGATAAAATGGTATCTACCAAGTTTCTCAACTGTGAAATTAATTATTCAGTACATTATATTTATTACTTAAACAATTAATAATAATTTTATGGGAAAATACATTGGCACTCTTTAAATATTTGATTCCTTACCAAACTTACACCTACCAAGTTTAGCACTCTTTGATCATTCATTCCTAAATCGATTACTGGGATAGTTACTAAATGACAATATTCTAACTCTATTGTTTCTTTTGGATTTATTAGTTGTCATTCTACTGATGCATCTTCCTTCCTCTTCATATATCTGCTTTTTTTCATTCACCGATTTATAACTGTAGTGCTTCATGGATATGTATTTTACTCAAATAGTTACAATTTGTTCCTATCATAATTTACTTGGATGTTCACATTGGCTAGTGGGAGACCCTTCAAGCTGGATCCTGTGTCTTTTGGGCAAGATCCCATCATTCTTCTTTACTTTTTGTCATGATAACATATTCCAGCCCCATCTAATTTTTTCCTTTCCCAAACCCAAAGTCAGGCATTTCTTAAGACGCCATGGTTTCTTTTATTGGACAATGGTATTTAGAAACCAAGAGCTGGGTGCTAAGAGTGCTCATTGTTTTGTTTTGGATGGCATATTTTACTTTTAGTGGTGAGAATGCAACGTGAGATTTGTCCCTTTAACAAATTTTTAAGTCTACAATACATCATTATTGACTGTAGGTACAATGTTGTGCAGGAGATCTCTAGAGCTTATTCATTTTACTCAACTGAAACCCTATGTCCATTAATCAGTAACTCCCCATTTTCCTCTCCCTGCTGGCCTCTATTTTAGACAACTGATATAAGTGAAATCATACAGAATTTGCCTTTCTGGAACTGGCTTATTTCACTTAGCATTATGTCCTCAAGGTTTATCCATGCTGTCCGTATTGCAGAAGTGTCTTCTTTTTAAAGGCTGAATAATGTTCCATTGTATGTATACACCACATTTTAAAATCCATTATCTGTTGATGGGCATTTTGGGTTTTCCACATCTTCGCTATTGTGAATAGTACTGTGGTGAACATAGGAGTGCTAAAATCTCTTTGGGATCTTGATTTAAATTCTTTTTGATAAATACTAAGAAGTGTGATTGCTGGATCATATATGGCAGTTATATTTTTAATTTTTGAGGAACCTCCATACTGTTTTCCATAGTGGCTAGAAATTTTGCATTCCCACCAAAAGTGTACAAGTGCACCAATTTCTCCACATCTTCGCCTTGTCTTTTGTTTGTTTTTGATAATAGTCATCCTGACGAGTGTGTGGTTTTAATTTGCATTTCCCTGATGACTAGTGACATCGAGCATTTTTTTCCCATATAGCTGTTGGCTATTTGTCTGTCTTCATTGGAGAAATGTCTTAAACTGGATTTATGATTCAATGAACACACAACAACAACTACTAGAAAATGAAATAGTACATTGTATATAATCATAGATAATAGTAATCAGAATCTCAAAGTAAATCATAATCCTTAAGTTTGCTCATTGCTAATGAAGTATCATTGTTCCATCCCTCTTAGAAGACAAAGTTAGAAAAAATATTATATTATGTCTTATTATACCTATCTGTCTATTTGTCTTAAAACCCTTAGTTCACACTGATACGTCTAACACCACATGGTTTATTCTAGTCTTCCCCCTTACCACAGATATAACTCCCTTCTACAGTCATAAAGCTCATTGTTTTTGATATATTTACTTATTTGCCCAGTCCCCCCCATATGTAACCACATTTCAAAGCCGTGCTATGAAAATCTTGACTGTAGACATGCGCTGCCATTACCCTCTCTCCAGTATCCTGGCCATGACTTCAAGAAGGAGAATGGAAATGGGATGAAGAAAGGAGGAAGAAGGAAAGGCTTATGAAACTTGCCTCTGGCTATAGTAGTCTCCTATACTACTGCCAGTTGTGTTGACTCAAAGGTGGCCTGTGGATGCATAAGCTCCATCTAGCTAGCCTCCTTCTGGTTGTGCTGGCAGAAGCTTAGCTTGGTCAAAATTTCTGAAAATTCAAATTCTGAAGTAATCTTTTGGGATCTATTTAATATTAATTGAAACAATCAAATTGCATATGTATGTGTATTTTAAAAACTGGTAATTCCTTGTGCTCTCAAGGGTTCAATACATTTTTCACTTTTAAGGAAGTTATAAATGTGAAGAGATAATACAAATTATTATTTCTTTGTAATTGACAAGAAGAATTCTATTGAATTCACTTATGAGGATTGATATGTTTTTGCCCAGAGATCTACAGGGGCTGGGTGATATTTGGTGCTGCTTTGCAAAGACTGACAGGCCATTTGTAATGCTGGCAGGTCTGTCTCTACAATTCCGTATTTCAGGAAAGGTATTTTGTTACCAAATATCGCAGAACTGACATGTCAAGTGTTAAAGGCCTTGTACATAAACGTAGGTAAGAACTAACTGTGTATTTAAGGGAAAAACAAACAAAAAAGTAGAAAAACCAACAATACACACGAAGACTTACAGATCTAGAAGAAGCTAAAGAAATCAGAAAGAAAGATAAAAAAAACCAGAAAAATATAATACCCATATCTTTATATGTTTTCAAACGCACATTGAAACAAAGGTTCAAAAATGGGTTTAGTCCTTTGAAATTACAGTCTAAAAATACTGAAGTGTGTAACCCACAGGTTTTAAGGATCTAGAAATAAAATTTAAAACCAATTCTGTAACAGATGCTAATGTAAATGATGCTTACAGGCATTGATAAAACACTTTGCCTTCCTTCTACTAACATATTCCATAATTATACTGTGACTTAAATAGTTTATATATAGAGGGACGAATGTGGAACAGGAGAAAAGTATTCATACATTAGCATTCAGAGTAAGTAATTCAAACATCTAATTGTTCCAGCTCAAGGCATATTTAAAAATATTATCAGTTAGGTGTTCAAAATTATTTTGGTCTATTTTGTATTGAGTCATGCTGATAATTTGCAAAATTACAAAATGTTCCCAATCAATGTAAATACATGCTACAGAAAATACAGAAAAGGAATAGAATGATAATTATCAGGAAAATATTTCTGCTTTTCTTTTATCCTAGAAACATGCAAAAATCTTTCTTTTTCCTTAACCAAGCTTCTGCTATTTGAAGAGAGTTATGGATGAAAACAGACATTTCTAGTTTTTTCTTCTTTTACAGGAGAGAAATTCTGTGTATAAGGGGTTTGATTATACATTCTTTGAACTCTAGAGCTCTTTCAGATGCATTTTAATTAACTTAAAACAATTTAAATCTTTCTTCAATATTCTGAGAATATCAGTGAAAATCTTATTAATGTAAAGCTATTCTTGAGATTTATGAAATGAACAATTTATGCATCTTTCTTTTTGTAACTAGATAAATTTGAAATTCTTAGATAATTGAAAATTCCAGTTTTATTAGTGTAGGTATAGAGATTATGATGGATTTTTTTGGTTGTAGAGTATAATTGGTTCAATTCAATAAGCATTTACTGAGTACTTCCCTATGTTAAGATCTATGGGAGTCTAAAAAATAAGAAATAATCCACCCTTCAAGAAGTTTATAATCTAATAGAAGGTGATAGCTCTAAGATCACATTTTATCTCTTATTATTATAATTTTTTTTTTTGTGTGTGTGTGTGTGTGTATGTGGCAGGGTCTTACTGTGTCGCCCAGGCTGGAGTGCAGTGGCACAATCTCGGCTCACTGCAACGTATGCCTCTCAGGCTCAAGCAATTCCTGTGCCTCAGCCTCCATAGTAGCCAGGATTACAGGTGTGCACCACCACACTTGGTACTTTTTTTTTTTTTTGTAGGGACGGGGTTTTGCCATGTTGGCCAGGCTGGTCTCCAACGCCTGACCTCAGGTGATCCATCCGCCCCCAGCCTCCCAAAGTGCTGGGATTACAGGAGTGAGCCACTGCGCCTGGCCTTATTATTATAATTTGTACAAGTGCCATAAATGAAAGCTGTAGGAGTAAAAAGGAGGTCATCCAGTTCTGGGCCATCATATATGATTCCATGAATAATAATATTTTCTAACTATTATGAATGCACAAAGTAACCCCTCTTACAACATTTTCCCCACCAGATAAAGGGGCTTTATTGCTTTTTATTCATAAAAGTAAACAGAATCATTGTAAAAGAGTTCAAGCAATACAAATAGTAACAATATTTTTAAAAAACAAAATCACTCCAAATCCCATTGTAAATAATTAAACATTTTCCCAGATATTCTGCACTGTAATCAAGTAAAAATATAGCCCACATTTTTTATATTGTGACACTTAATATTATATATGTACTTATTTTAATAAATAAGATACCATGATACAGGTATTTTATAATTTTGTTGTCAATCTCCTGTGGAAATGCACAAGCTCATAATTTTTAATCAGTATGTAGCCTTAGTGTGCTTAATCGATTTCTTATTGAGGAACACTGTTTTCCAAATTTTCATGATTGTAATAAATAACACTAGAACAGAAATCTTCATGGACATATTGTTACACATATTGAATTATCTTCTTGGAACAAAGCTTTGAAATTAAAATTGCTGTGTCAAGGGGTATGCCTTCCTAAAATTTTGATTTTAAAAAATTACACTGTAGTGGAGTCCCAATTTAAGATTCCACAAACAGTATGAGAGTTTCTCTCACACAGGGATAACATACAAAGTTGCCAATCTGATATAGGGGGGACAGTGTCCTACTATCTTGTTTGTATCCCTTTTACTATTAGCAAGCCTGAATATGTTTTTCATATATTAGGGGACATTTTCTTTCTTCTTTTAGGAAATGCCTGTTCATGTTGTTTATTTTGCTGTTGTGGTGTTTTCCTTTCTCTTATTGATGTATGACATGCTGAAGATATTAACCCTTTAACATGTGTTACAAATAATATTTCTTTTTTAAAAAAGTTCAAGCTTGTTTTTGGTGCCTGATTCAATTAAAATATAATTTTCATGTTTTACAATTATCTATCATTTCCTTTGTGGCTTATGAGACATTTTCAAAGGACTTCCCATCCAAAACTATAAACAAATTATGAATGTTCACTTATATAAAATCTACTTCTGGTATCTAATTTTTAGATATGGAAGTGTTTTCCCGTTTTCCATATTTCAATCATTAATTTGAATGCCATGTTTATCAGATATTAAGATAAAGAAAAGGCTCACAGCTATTTCTAAACTCTTTATTGTGCTACAGTGATCTGTTGGTCTTTTCCATATCCTGTATAATTGTATACAGTATAGTCAGCTTTTCTTTATTACATCATATGTTCATTTCTCCAGACGAAAGAATAATTTTGCAATATTCTCCATTTTCAGTCTACATATCCTGAATGGGGATACTCCAATCAAAAATTTTGTTAGAAAAAAAAAATTTGTTAGAGTTTTGATTGGCATCACATTGGATTTAAACATTAAGAAAGGGCTTGAATTTGTATAATATTGAGTATTTCTATCAATGAAGAAAGTATGCTTCTTCTGTTGAGGTCTTCCTTTAGTTTTTTCAGGAAAGTTTATAGTTTGATCATTTGGGTCATTCTTTTGGGATTTTCATAGCTATCTAAAACTTTTCTTACTTTTGTGAATGGACTTTTTGCTCTGCTATATTTTCTAATTATATTGCTTAAACATAAAAATGCTACTGACTTTTGTGTTTTGGCTTTTAAAGCCAGCATACTGAATGCTACTTTTTTTTTTTTTTCCTCAGAATTTTCAACTGATTCTCTGGGCTTTTTCAGATAAATAGTTATACAGTTTAAAGGTCATCACAATTTTACCTTCTTTCCAGTATTAATACTTTTTTTTGCCATGATCAGTTGTGTTCCCTCCAGCCTCAATTCATATGTTGAAACCTTAACCTCCAATGTTACTGCATTTAGGGTAAGGAAGTAATCCAGGTTAAATGAGGTCCTAAGGGTGGGGTCCTGATCTGACAGAATTAGTGTCCTTATTAAAAGAGACACTAGAGAGTTGGCTCTTCCTCTTTGCCCTGAGAGGACACAGTGAGAAGGTGGCCATCTGCAAACCAAAAAGAGACCCCTCACCAAAAGCTAAGCATGCTGGCTCCTGGTCTTGGGCTTCCAGACTCCAGAACTGTGAGAAAACAAATTTCTATTGTTTCCATCACCTAGCCTGTGGTGCTTGGCTACGGCAATCTGAGCACACGGATACCCTGCCTGTTTCCATCTCTTATTACGTTGACTAGTAAAAGCCAGTCATGTAAATGTGAAATAATGTAGGACCTTGTCTTAGCATCATTTTTAATGGGAATGCTTCTAGTATTTCATATTTTCACTTTTGATTTGGGGACTGTATACTATAAAAATATTAAATATCCTTATATTCATATTTTAGTAAAAGCCCCATCAGTAATGTGTGAGAATATTAAATTGTATCAAGTGTTTTTTAGTGTTTATCAAGAAGATATCAAAATTATAACAGTTTTTTCTTCTTGTCCACCAAATGGTGACTTATGTCAATGAGCCATCCTTGCCGTCCTGCAATAACTCCACTTGATCATAATGTGTTATTCTTTTAAAGTGTTGCCAAATTCTACTTGCCAACATTTTAATTAGGTCATTTGTAGCAATGTTCAGAAGTGAATTGTTTGTAATTTGCCCTTTTAGAGTACTTTTGACAGGATTTGAATCATTATTTTTCATTTATAAAAAATGTGAGCAGCTCTTCTACTTTCTCTAGCCTTGTTAAATACGTGTCAATTATCAATTATTTGAAGGTTTAAAAATTCCCCTTTGAAGACTTCTTTGTTTTCAGTTTTTCTCCCATAGGTATTGGTTGATTAAGGCTTTCAATACAATCTAGTGTCTATTTTGATAATTTTTACTTCTCTTTCAACCACATTTCTCTGTGGTGATCTATGGCCATTGCTGCTTTTTAATTTATGTATTTTTTTGTATTGGTGCTTATCCTTTAATTTTCTTTTTAAAATTTAAACTAGCTAGTATTTTACCTAGTTTTTTTTTTTTAGAAGAAGCAATTCTTGAATTTATGAGTTCTACCACTTTTCTTTAAAAAATTCATTTATTTCCGCTGTGATCATTAATGACTTTCTTCTGATTTCTTTGCTGTTAATGTTTTTAAATAAACTCTTGAGTAAATGCTTTATTAATTTTTGTACTGTTTCACACTAAAACAATTTTAGGGGCCTGCGTACAGCTCTGGTTATGTGTCATAGGTTTGGCAATTAATTTGTGGATTGTTATTTTTCTAACAATTTTCATTTAGATTTACTTTTTGGCTAAGAGTTGTTCCAGTAAATTTAAAAATTTGCAACAGCTGTTGTATTGTTTCTTTATACATTTGTTTTGCATTCCTAACTTTAAAGCATCATTGTCAGACAGTTCATTATGTACTATTTCTAATATAGGAATTTATTGAGGTTTATTTTATGGACAAAATATTACATTTAAAAATTTGTGATGGCTGCTTAAAATAATGTTTTCTCCGTAAGTAAAAAGAGGAAATACAGATATAGCTTGTGTGTATGTATGTGTCACATGTTAATGCCCACCAGAGACCATTCACTACAGAAGAACTAAACAAACAAGTATACAAAGTGACTCATCCAATTGACAACAAATACCTTTAGCCATCAGCCTTTTTCAGGGCTGTCACGATGGGCACATGGCTGAGCATTTTGGCCTTCTGTGGAAGATTTTTATAGATAATTCTTAGGTCAGAGCTCCCCAGTGAACTGGCTAAAGTTTTGTAGTTCATTGTCTGCATAATTACGTTCAACATCTTTCTCTGTCCAATCCTGCTTCTTCCCCCTTCTCTTCACAGGCGTTGATTCCTAATAAAGAGTTTGCACCCCAAATCTGTCGTAGCATTGGATAATGGGAAACCTGGCTTGTGACACTGAATTCTATGGAATGCATCACTCATCAGTCTTCTGCTTCCAGCCAGATTTGGTGAAAGGGAGCCACAAGCAATAAGTAAAACGGTGGGAGGAAAGAGAAGTCAGGGTATTGTTGCCCCACATCCGACTGCTTCATCATGGCTGTGGCCTATGCTGTTCTCTGTGACTTCAGTTCCTTTTTTGTGGCTCCTCTTCCATGATTCCATCCCTTATTAGACTCTATTACACATTGCCCTTCCCTTTCCTCTTCAGGCTGAAAGGTTAGATTTGCTGCTACAAAATTACTCCCAAATATCAATGACTTACAACTATTGTTTGTGGTACATATCCATCACAGGTTGGTTGTGGTGCTTCTTCCTGATGTCTAGCTAGGGATTCACGTGATGGAGAAGCACAAACCGGCTTCAGAAGCTTCTTCCCATCTGTTTCATGACATTTCAGCTCACATTTTACTCAGGTAAATAGGCAAATCTAACTTTAAGTGGGGCAGGGAAGTATAAACCTCCCCCAGAAAAAGCAGAGGTGGGGCCGGGCGCAGTGGCTCAGGCCTGCAATCTCAGCACTTTGGGAGGCAGTGGCGGGCAGATCATGAGGTAAGGAGATCGAGACCATCTTGGCTAACACAGTGAAACCCCATCTCTACTAAAAGTACAAAAAATTAGCCCGGTGTGGTGGCGGGCACCTGTAGTCCCAGCTACTCAGGAGGCTGAGGCGCCATTGCACTCCAGCCTGGGTGACAGAGCGAGACTCTGTCTCAAAAAAAAAAAAAAAAAAAAAAAAAAAGCAGAGGTGGGTGGCCAGCAATACAATCTAACAGAAATATTATGCTTTCCTACTACTGCTTGTACATGGCTGCTTACCAGCCCATGGAGGTTCACTACTATATAAAGAGACCGTTCTTTAAGTCTTTTTGAAGATGCTGTTTCATGCCCAGAATCCTGATAGATTCTGTGGTATTCTCTGAAGGTTTTGTCCTCATTACCCGCCCCCCCACCATATGATGTAGTGTTTCTTTCAAGAATTAGAAACATTATACCGTTTAACACTAATTAAGTTGTTTGGCCTTAATTTTATGTTCAACTGAATTTAATAATCACCTGCCATTTCTCATCCTGTGATTTTACCATTCCTGTCGTTTTTATTTGGATTAATCTGTATATTGGCTAGACTGTGACAAGTAGATATTTTTAGAAACGTTAGCTGGATATGTGGGAGATATACTTCCTCAGACTTTGTACATTTGAGATCATTTCCTATCATCTGGACATTTAAATGCCAATTTGACTAAGTTTGTAATTCAAAACTTTTTTCTTCCAAAATCCTGTTGACATTGTTCCACAGTTTTTCTGCATGTAAAGCTGCTAACATGAATTTGTAAGTCAGTGTTTTTTTATTTTTATTTTTTACTTCTTCTTTTGTTGGTGACACATTTTTATTGCTTGCATGCTTAAAAAAAACACTGAGGTTCAATAACTTTGTAACACTACATCTCAGAGTGTGTCATTCTTTATCTTTTTCTTTTAGAAGAGTGATTCCTTTTGTTCTTCAGATCCTGCGTTTCTTCCTTGCTGAAATGTTATTTCAATGATGTCTTTGAATGATTTTTCATTCCATTTGTTCTATTGTTTCCTTCAGAGACAGCAGTCCGATGCATGTTGAATGGCTCTCTGGCAATCCTTGTTTGCAGTCCGATGCACGCAGTCTGATGCATGTTGAATGGCTCTGTGGCAATCCTTGTTTCTATGTCTATTCCCTCACAGTTTTTGTGTGATTTTCTTTGCTTTTTTCTTTGTCTATTTTTTCTATTGAGATGGAGTCTCACTCTGTCGCCCAGGCTGGAGGGCAGTGGTGTGATCTCAGCTCATTGAAACCTCTGACTCCTGGGTTCAAGTGATTCTCCTACTTCAGCCTCCAGAGTAGCTGCGATTACAGGCACCTGCCACCATGCCCAGCTAATTTTTTGTGTTTTTAGTAGAGATGGGGTTTTACCATGTTGGCCAGGCTGGCCTCGAACTCCTGACCTCAGGTGATCCACCCGCCTTGGCCTCCCAAAGTGGTGGGATTACAGGCATGAGCCACTGTGCCTGGCCCGATGACATCACTCTTAATTAAAAGAGCAGTCAAACGTAACAAGATGCTGTTTTGAAAAGTCATTTCCCATCTTGCTCATCAGCAGTGCAAGTGTAGACCCTATGCTAAGTATTTTCTGTGTTTTTCAAAGCTAACCAAAAAAATGTGTGTGTGTGGAGGGTGTGGGGGTGAGTATCTAGATTTTTTTTTAAATCATGTGTAACCTGTAACTATATTGTGTTCATTAACTGGAGAGGTTAAGTTAAACTAGCATATCAGTGTCTGCTCTCAATATTGTCTAACTAATATTTACCTAATAATTGCTCTTTGGAGTTTATAAAGTAGGCCTAGCCTTTCTTAGTTTAAGTTGGAAATCAAACAAAGCAGTTTTGTAACCATGCCCTTATGCCATTACCTTTCCGAGAAGTCCATTATACCTTTCATAATTTGTTTTTCTAAGACTCAAGAAAGCAATAATCAAACTAAATGTTTGGTTTAAGATACAGGAAGCAGGGCCTTATTAATACCTTCCTGAAACTCTGAGGCATTCAGAAGCAAATGATATATTGGAATTATTTTATTCCATTAGCAAATGTACCCAAAAAGTGATTTATGCAGCCTAATGACTTTCTGTAAAATTAACAAGGTGTTTTCAAAGCATGTTTTTAAAATAAAAAGTAATTGATGAAAGCTTTTCATTTGACAATTTTACTGGATTTTTTATTATGAATTGGAAATCAATTTCTAAGCACCTAGAAGATATAGGTATTGGGTAGAAATGAACATCTTTTTGTGAGAAATATGTCCCCTCAGTTTAATCATATTTATTTATATAATTGAGTGACAAGCTGTTAGATATGGTAAAATAATAGATATATTAATACTTTTCATTACATAAACTTAAGGCAACTTTTCATGATGAATTGGTAAATATTTTATTTTAAACTTAATTGCTTGAGCTTTTTCCAGTGAACTGTCTACTTTATAGACAAGGACAAAGACCAAAATGACAACTTGATTGGTTGGCTTGACCCCTTGCAGTCCTAATCTGCCTCCTAACCCCCACTTAGCAAATTGAAACAGAAACACACATGCATGTAAACACACCCAAATTCTGACCTTTGCTGTATGTTTAAAGAATAATATCTTTATGGAAAATTATGCTTATGCAAAATTATTCATACCTTTTTAAAACAAACTGTGGTTGCTTTTTACAAACAATTCATAACTATTTTAATTTACACTTAGTTGACTGAGCGTTGTCCAGTGAATTGACTACTTTTTGGACTGAAACAAACAGCTTGATTGGTTGTCATGACACCATAGCCCTAATCTGCCTCCTGACCCTGACTTTGGAAATTCAAACACCTACACACATCATAATGTTCATGGACGCAAATACACACCCAAACTCTGACCTTTGCTTCATGTCAAAAATAATAATCACTTTATGGAAAATCATACTGATTTTATGGAAAACAAGTAGGAAGATTTCATTCCAACTACGCTTTGGGAGGAACTTTCCTATGTTAAAACTCAGTAAAGGTCCTGTTAGTACATTAAATACTCTCACAGTCAAGGATGAAAATGGCCTCAGGTTGTTTTTACTGCACTAAGCCTGAACCACGCTGACCAGCATCCATTCAGAGCTTGTCATAATCTACTTTACCCATTAGATTCTATTTTCCATTAATCTCAAATACATAACTCTGCTCAAGATGAGTCATCTCTTCCCTGCTATTGGGTTAAAATATTACAATCATTCTTGCCTCTATACCCTTGCTTGTGCAGTTACTAATTTTCACCTTCTCAAATCTGGAATATTCTTTGCTAACCTTTCTAAATTCTGCCCTTCTCTGAAGGCCCACCTCAATTCCCAGTGCTTCCAACAAAAGTTTATTTTGCTGTTATATTCCAAAGTGATTCCTCCCTTTCCGGATCTCTATCTTGTTTTTTAAACTAAAGCTTTCCTGTTAATTTCCTAAATATTTAATTTTATCTTTTCAAATAGATTGCATAATTCTCTGATGTCTGGTACCATATTATACTCCTTTTCCATTTTTCCACCATTATAAAGCATAGTACTGAACAGGCAATACTTTTTGGTTGTTAAATAAAAGTATCAGAAATTTGTTTAATTTTGTCTCATTGTAGTTGTGGATCTCCAGGTACAGCACAAGTTTTAAAAACTAAGTCATTATTAGGCTTTTCTTTTCCTGGCAGTTAAAGATGTTAACATTATATTAAAAGTGAAGGTAATTTGAAGACCTCAAAGTTCCAATCGCCAGATAATTGATGTATTTATTTTCAAAAATAAGAATTCATAAAATAGTACTCCATTAAATATGGAAAGAATAGATTAAGTCATAAGAAAAGTGCCCTTTATTCCAAAGTTCTTTCCTGTGTGTGTTCTTAGAAGCCAGCTTCCCTCACCATGTAGCCAACTTATGTCAGATTTCAGATGTTTTGGAGCTCTTCAGGTCTATAGGATATTTTTTTCTATCTCTTTTGTTTCCTTTGTTTTGCATTCCTTGGTAATTTTTTTCTTTTTCTTCGAAACCTTGCAGGATGTTAGGAGGATGAAGTCTTTAGAATTGTGTCTGATACATAGTTAAGAATTCAGTAAGTGTTCGCCATCACACTATTTTCTTTTTCTTTTCTTTTTTTCTCCCCAATGTAAGTCGGGTAAAATACACACAACTATTATTTAGCTTCATTTTACCTATCTGTATTTAAAAATATATGATTAGTATACAGAAGAAAGTTACAAGCCAAACAATCTCAGACATACCTAGTATTCACCTATTAGAAAGTTTGGATTTTGTTACAATCTTCACTTATTAAATGTTTATCAAGCATCTCATATTTGCAAAGCAGTTTGAGAGAGGTATTATTCAGAAATGAACCTTGACAATTTTCTACAATATGAGTTTCTTATTTCAGTAACTAGAAATAAATGTTATTTAAAATGTAGAGGAGATAAGACTCATATAAATAATTCAAGATTGGAAGTTAAAAGTGCCCCAAGAAAGGTAGAGATAAAAATGAGAGTTCACAGGGGAAAATGGAAGAGCTATTTTCAGTTTAGGGGTTAATAATTCATACGAGAGAGGATTTGAAATGAACTTTGGTGATAGGGCTGGTTTTGGACAAGCATAAATTTGAGAGAGGTGGGAAGATGTGATGAATTGTGGGTGCCTGCTAATTCCCTGTCACTCCCCCCATTGAAAAGTGGGGTTTATTTCTGCTCCCCTTGCGCCCTAGCTGACTCTGTGACTGCTTTAACCAATGCAACAAGACTGAAGGGACACTGTGCCAATTCTGGGCCTGTCTTCTAAGAGGACTGGCAGCTTCTGCTTCCTCCCTGTTGCAACTCTCACTTTTAGGATATACTAAAATGTGATTTGTGTGTTCATAAGGAAGATAGTGTCAGTAATTTTCCTTTCTTACAATGAATGCCCTTGTCATGTTATGGCATTATAGGAAATATAGAAAAAATAATAAACATTAAAAATTTATAGGAAAACTTCATATAATTTTATATCATCTTAAATATGAAGCAATTTAGACTGGGAAGTTTGCTTGTGGAAAATATTTTTAAATGTTATAATTTAATTCCATTTATTTTAATTCCACAAAGATACTCCTCAAAAAGAGCAACCCCAAGAAACCAAGTTAGAAAACACTCTTCAGGATATTATCTAGGAGAACTTCCCTAAACTAGCAAGAGAAGCCAACATTCAAATTCAGGAAATACAGAGAATACCACAAAGATATTCCTCGAGAATAGCAACCCCAAGACACATAATTGTGAGATTTGCCAAGGTTGAAATGAAGGAAAAAATGTTAAGGGCAGCCAGAGAGAAAGGTCAAGTTACCCACAAAGGGAAGTCGATCAGACTAACAGCGGATCTCTTGGCAGAATCCCTAGAAGCCAGAAGAGAGTGGGGGCCAATATTCAACATTCTTAAAGAAAAGAATTTTCAACCCAGAATTTCATATCCAGCCAAACTAAGCTTCATATGTGAAGGAGAAATAAAATCCTTTACAGACAAGCAAATGCTAAGAGATTTTGTCACCACCAGGCCTGCCTTACAAGAGCTCCTGAAGGAAGCACTAAACATGGAAAGAAACAACCAGTACCAGCCACTGCAAAAACATGCCAAATTGTAAAGACCATCAATGCTATGAAGACACTGCATCAATTAATGGGCAAAATAACCAGCTAACATCACAATGACAGGATCAAATTCACATATAACAATATTAACCTTAAATGTAAATGGGCTAAATGCCCCAATTAAAAGACCCAGACTGGCAAATTGGATAAAGAGTCAAAACCCATCAGTGTGCTGTATTCAGGAGACCCATCTCATGTGCAAAGATGCATATAGGCTAAAAGTAAAGGGATGGAGGAAGATCTACCAAGCAAATGGGAAGGAAAAAAAAAAAAAAAAAAAAAAAGCAGGGCTGCAAGCCTAATCTCTGATAAAACAGATTGTAAACCAACAAAGATTAAAAGAGACAAAGAAGACCATTACATAATGGTAAAGGGATCAATTCAACAAGAAGAGCTAACTATCCTAAATATATATGCACCCAATACAGGAGCACCCAATACAGGAACACCCACATTCATAAAGCAAGTCCTTAGACACCTACAAAGAGACTTAGATTCCCACACAATAATAATGGGAGATTTTAACACCCCATTGTCAATATTAGACAAATCAATGAGACAGAAGGTTAACAAGGATGTCCAGGACTTGAACTCAGCTCTGCACCAAGCAGACCTAATAGATATCTACAGAACTCTACACCCCAAATCAACAGAGTATACATTCTTCTCAGCACCACATCACATTTATTCTAAAATTGACCACATAATTGGAAGTAAAGCACTCCTCAGCAAATGTAAAAGAACAGAAATCACAACAAACTGTCTCTCAGACCACAGTGCAATCAAATTAGAACTTAGGATTAAGAAACTCACTCAAAAGTGCACAACTACATGGAAACTGAACAATCCGCTCCTGAATGACTACTGGGTAAGTAACGAAATGAAGGCAGAAATAAAGATGTTCTTTGAAACCAATGAGAACAAAGACACAATGTACTAGAATCTCTGGGACACATTTAAAGCAGTGTGTAGAGGGAAATTTATAGCACTAAATGCCCACAAGAGAAAGCAGGAAAGATCTAAAATCAATACCCTAACATCACAATTAAAAGAACTAGAGAAGCAAGAGCAAACAAATTCAAAATCTAGCAGAAGGCAAGAAATAACTAAGATCAGAGCAGAACTGAAAGAGACAGAGACACACACAAAAAGACCCTTCAAAAAAATCAATGAATCCAGGAGCTGTTTTTTTGAAAAGATCAACAAAATTGATAGACCCCTAGCAAGACTAATAAAGAAGAAAAGAGAGAAGAATCAAATAGGCACAATAAAAAATGATAACGGGGATATCACCACCAATCCTACAGAAATACAAACTACCATCAGAAAATACTATAAACACCTCTGTGCAAATAAACTAGAAAACCAACAAGAAATGGATAAATTCCTGGACACATACACCCTCCCAAGACTAAACCAGGAAGAAGTTGAATCCCTGAATAGACCAATAGCAGGCTCTGAAATTGAGGCAATAGTTAATAGCCTACCAACCAAGAAGTCCAGGACAAGACAGATTCACAGCCGAATTCTACCAGAGGTACAAAGAGGAGCTAGTACTATTCCTTCTGAAACTATTCCAATCAATAGAAAAGGAGGGAATCCTCCCTAATTCATTTTATGAGGCCAGCAACATCCTGATACCAAAGCCTGGCAGAGACACAACAAAAAAAGAGAATATTAGACCAATATCCCTGATGAACATTGATGCAAAAATCCTCAATAAAATACTGGCAAACCAAATCCAGCAGCACATCAAAAAGCTTATCCACCATGATCAGGTTGGCTTCATCCCTGGGATGCAAGGCTGGTTCAGCATACACAAATCAATAAACATAATCCATCACATAAACAGAACCAATGACAAAAACCACATGATTATCTCAATAGATGCAGAAAAGGCATTCAACAAAATTCAACAGCCCTTCATGCTAAAAACTCTCAATAAACTAGATATTGATGGAATGTATCTCAAAGTAATAACAGCTATTTATGACTAACCCACAGCCAATATCATACTGAATGGGCAAAACTGGAAGCATTCCCTTTGAAAACCAGCACAAGACAAGGATGCCCTCTCTCACCACTCCTATTCAACGTAGTGTTGGAAGTTCTGGCCAGGGCTATCAGGCAAGAGAAAGAAATAAAAGGTATTCAATTAGGAAAAGAGGAAGTCAAATTGTCCCCATTTGCAGATGACATGATTGTATATTTAGAAAACCCCATCATCTCAGCCCAAAATCTACCTAAGCTGATAAGCAACTTCAGCAAAGTCTCAGGATACAAAATCAATGTGCAAAAATCAATCACAAGCATTCTTATATATGAATAACAGACAGAGAGCCAAATCATGAGTGAACTCCCATTCACAATTGCTACAAAGAGAATAAAATACCTAGAAATCCAACTTACAAGGGATGTGAAGGACCTCTTCTAGGAGAACTACTGAACACTGCTTGACAAAATAAAAGAGAACACAAACAAATGGAAGAACATTCCATGCTCATGGATAGGAAGAATCAATATCGTGAAAAAGGCCATACTGCCCAAGGCAAATTATAGATTCAATGCCATCCCCATCAAGCTACCAATTACTTTCTTCACAGAATTGGAAAAAACTACTTTAAAGTTCATATGGAACCAAAGAAGAGTCTGCATTGCCAAGGCAATCCTAAGCAAAAAGAATAAAGCTGGAGACATCAAGCTACCTGACTTCAAACTATACTACAAGGCTACAGTAACCAAAAGAGCACGGTCCTGGTACTAAAACAGATATATAGACCAATGGAACAGAACAGAGGCCTCAGAAATAACACCACACATCTACAACAATCTGATCTTTGACAAACCTGACAAAAACAAGAAATGGGGAAAGGATTCCCTATTTAATAAACGGTGCTGGGAAAACTGACTAGCCATATGTAGAAAGCTGAAACTAAATCCCTTCCTTACAGCTTATACAAAAATTAATTCAAGATAGATTAAAGACTTAAATGTTAGATATAAAACCATAAAAATCCTAGAAAAAATCCTAGACAATACCATTCAGGACATAGGAATGGGCAAGGACTTCATGACTAAAATACCAAAAGCAATGGCAACAAAAGCCAAAATAGTCAAATGGGATCTAATTAAACTAAAGCGCTTCTTCAAGGCAAACGAAACTACCATCAGAGTGAACAGGCAACCTACAGAATGGAAGAAAATTTTTGCAATCTAGCCATCTCACAAAGGGCTAATATCCAGAATCTGCAAAGAACTCAAACAAATTTACAAGAAAAAAAACAACCCCATCAAAAAGCGGGTGAAGGACATGAACAGACACTTCTCAAAAGAAGATAGTTATGCAGCAAAGAAACATATGAAAAGAAGCTCATCATCACTGGTTACTAGAGAAATGCAAATCAAAACTACAATGAGATACCATCTCATGGCAGTTACAATGGAGATCATTAAAAAGTCAGGAAACAACAGATGCTGGAGAGGGTGTGGAGAAATAGGAATGCTTTTACACTGTTGGTGGGAGTGTAAATTAGTTCAACCATTGTGGAAGACAGTGTGGTGATCCTTCAAGGATCTAGAACCAGAAGTACCATTTGACCCAGCAATCCCATTACTGGGTATATAACCAAAGGATTGTAAATCATGCTACTGTAAAGACACATGCATACATATGTTTATTGCAGCACTATTCAAAATAACAAAGACTTGGAACCAACCCAAATGTCCATCAATGATAGACTGAATTAAGAAAATGTGGCATATACACACCATGGAATACTATGCAGCCATAAAAAGGATGAGTTCATGTCCTTTGCAGGGACAAGGATGAAGCTGGAAACCATCATTCTCAGCAAACTGTCACAAGGGCAGAAAACCAAACACTGCATGTTCTCACTCATTAGGTGGGAACTGAACAATGAGACCACTTGGACACAGTGCAGGGAACATCACACACCTGGACCTGTCAGGGCATAGAGGGCTGGGAGAGAGATAGCATTAGGAGAAATACCTAATGTAAATGACGAGTTGATGGGTGCACTGAGCCAACATGGCATGTGTCTATCTATGTATCAAACCTGTACGTTGTGCACATGTACCCTAGAACTTAACATATAATAAAAAATTAAAAAATAAAAAGGTAGTATTTTTAGATATTATAATTTAATTCCATGTATTTGATAAAGAAGTTTTCAAATTTTATCATTTTTATGTGGTATGAAAATTTAGATACAATGTTATTCATATTATCTTTTAGTTTATGAGATCTTTAGAGACGCCTCAATTTATTACTGACATTGTATTTTCATCTTTCTTTTTTTATTCTTAAAGTCTTACTAGAGGATTATTAATTTCATTAGCCTTTCTAAAGAATCACCTCATAGCTTTATTTTCCTGATTGTATATGTTTTCTTTTTCTTTAATTGCTGCTCTTTTTATTTACTTTCTTATCCTTTCTTTCAGCTCAATTTGAGAATATTGAGTTTTATTTCTCTAACTCTCTCTGACTAAGGAGTCTTGAAGCTTCTGCCAGTATCCACAAGACAGAGACAGGCTAACCTGTAAAATAGGTAAAATCTGACTCTTTACAGTTTTTGACAATAATAATACCTTATTATTCTTTTTATATTTGTAGAAATTTTAATAATGTCACCACTCTCATTCCTGATTTTGGTAATTTTGTCTTCTCTCTCTTTTCCTGCTTGGTCTTGATAAAGATTTATTAATTTAGTTGATTTTAAATAAAAAGCTCTATTTTTATTTTGTTTTTTATTTTTTTTCTGTTATTTGTTACTACTTTTCTTCAGCTTAATTTGTGTTTAAACTTCTCTTCTTTGTTAGCTTCTTAAGGTGCAAATTGAGGTTAAAGATTTAAGACTGTTTAGTGCTATAAATTTCCCTCAAAATGCTGTTTTAGCTTTGATATTTTGTGTTTTCATTTTCAACCCATTCAAAATGCTTTTTAAATTCCTTTTTTATTTCTTCTTTTATCCATGGGTTATGGAGAACTGTGTATTTAGTCTGTACATATTTGGGATTTTCTGTTACTGACTTCTGAAACTCAATTTTGATCAGAAAGCATACTTTGTATGATTTGAATCTTTTGAAATTAATTTAGACTTGTTTTATAGTCTAGAATATGAACTAACTTGTAAATATTTTTGTGCACTTAAAATGAATGAGTTTTCTGTTGTTTCCCTTATATAAACGTCAACGATGTCAAATTATTTGATAGTCTTGTTCAAGTTGTCCATATTTTTACTGACTTTGTCTTTACCAATCGTTAAAAGAGGGTGTTGACATTTACCATTATAAGAGTAAATGTGTCTATTTTCCTTGCAGGTCTATTGACTTTTGCTTCATATATTTTCAATCTCTGTTAAGTATATAAACATTTAGGATTGCTATGTCCTCTTGATGATTTGATGCCTTTTTCATTAGGAAGTGACCTTCTTTCTCACTGGTCATATTCTTTGCTCTGACATCTATTGAGTCTGATACTTATGAAACCACTCCTGCTTTTTATGATTGCTGTTAACATGGTATACATATTTTCCATAATTTCCCCACTTGTAAACTGTTTATGTCCTTATTCTTGTAGGGATTATATAGTGGGTCATATAGTTGGCAATCTGATCATCTTTGCTTTTTTCTTTTCACAAGCGGTGTTATGTTTAATGTGATAATTTGTATGGTTAGGCATATATTTCTTTTTAGTGTGATAACTGATTTAGTTCGGTTTAAATCTACCATCTTCACTATTTGTTTCTATTTGTCCCATAACTCCTTTGTTCTCTTTTTCTGCCCTCTTTTGTATTGAGTATTTTCGTGTTTCATTTTATCCCTTCTGCTTGCTTTTTAGCTATAAGTTTTTGTTTGTTTTTGGTGATTGTTTTGGGGTTTATAGTATACATTTGGGTCATTTTCCCACCATGGCTTAAGAATCAGCAAATGCCTGGAGTGAAAAGCTGTCACAGAGTATCAGGTTCACTTCTGTGTACCCCCTCTTCTTCCTGTAATCTTGTCCTCTTGATCCTGGCCACCTTGACATGTTCATATTCAGAGTTTTGTTTTCTAGTCTTAGAAAACTGTCAGAAGTTCTATTGGCTTCTCTGCTTCTTAAGGACTGTCCTCCTCTTGCTTCTCAACTTCTTGCCTTGTACTTCCTAAAACTCAACAAATTCCCCTACAGGAAGAGCAACACAAATATTGGGTTCACTTCAAAAATCTTCACTTCTCTCTAGGATTGTGGCCTCTTAAATCCTGAGTACCCTGGAAAATCTCCAATGCCTTCAAACTTACTTTTAAAAAAGTATCCACTTTTTTATGTGTTCTTGATTAGAGGATGATTTCTTACAAGGTAGTCCATCAGAGCTGAAACCAGGTGGACCAGCATCATTAGCTTTTGGATGAAGCATTTTTCATATTTGAAAGACAAAATTATTTGTAAATTTTATGCTTTATTGTTAATATATTTCCGCTATTTTAAAAAGTGGAATATTTTGTGTTTACAGTATATTCGGAGAATATAAGTAGCATCACAACTACTTTAGAATTCAAACTGTGTTCAACGAAAGTTAGGGTTTCTCCAGTTAACTCTAAGAGCTCCCTAAAGAAGCTATTACAATGATGTCTCTATCATTATCTCTATATTTATGTCTCTCCACACACACACACACACACACACACACACACACACACACACACACAC
>NC_045442.1:57623448-57721360 GCF_002776525.5 Piliocolobus tephrosceles | reverse complement strand
CACACACACACACACACACACACACACACACACACACACACACACACATTAATTCAGCATGTCAAGTCTCCGGTCACAAAACTGTATGTGGAAATGAGAATCTGTGGCACAGAATAAAAAGTTTCCATCAGTGATATACACACAAAAAACTCACTGGAAAAATCATTTAAAATAATTTTAATCAGTAATCAAGCAAATTTCTTCTTGTTTTTGGCAAATAAATGCATTATGTTTGTAAATCATTCTGCCTACATTTTGAGGTAACAAAAATTTACATTTACAAATTATGTAAAGTGTTTATTTTTATGAAGTCACTCATGCTTTAATTCAAGTCGTTCCCCCTCTTAATTCATTTTATAGTTTTGGAATGGCAAGTAGAGCTAATGTTACCACAAACATTTCCATTAATCTGAAAAATGTGTTTTTTGAAAAGCTGCTCAGCACAAATAAGGCTATAAATAAAGCTTCTTTTGCTAAATAAGTTTAAATTAGTTACATTTCAAATAGTGATAGAGTGCTGGAACCCTACGAAAAATGAGAAATGAGGGGAAACAGCATTAAGTTGTTGTCTATTTATATACTTTTTTTTTTTTTTTTAGGGGAAAAGTAAGTCAGGCCAATAGCGATTTAAATGATGTTAAAAAAGTTTTCCACTTTTTTGCCTTTTAGTTTTAGTGGTTTAGTGGTTATTGGCATTTCTTTTAGTATGAAAAACGAATTTGTTTAGAGGCACTGATTTTGTGAATTTGTGTGAAGGCACTAGGCACTTACTGTGAAATTTTAACTGAGTTTTTATGGTTGTGGCATAAAGCTAATAAAACAATCCAAACATGGTAGCCATAATTTAATGAAAGGTGACTCTCATAAACTGACTTAGTTCCAAATGTCTGGCCTTATTTTAATTTAATGGCTCTGTTTCTAAGCAATAATCTAATTTTAAGCTTTTTGTTTATTCCAAGCAAAGTCAAACAATATGTACATTTGTTAGGAATAATCTTTGGGTGACACTTGAGTTGATGTATCCTATTAAAAAGGATTTGGGGAGACTCTTTTGAGGAACCTGTCCAAACTGTTTCTTCTTATGGTTTGTAGAAATAAAAGGGATAAAATCAACTACATGTCTCTTACTCAAAATTAACCGTTGAATGTTAAATATTTTCCACATCTATTCATTTCGGATTTATTGAAATAACTTTCAGAAGTAGGACTTCTTCCAAATTCTTAGAGCATTTTAACCATAAAAGGCATAAAAATATTTTGCAATCCCATGGGCAGTAATCTGATATTTGGGAGTTTTTTTTTTTTTTTTTAAGAAATGAACAGTGTATAAACTTTCCAAATTAGAAGTTTATGCGTGGTCCATAATGGACAACATTTATTTCAGTGTCTATAATGTGTTGAGTCCTTGAAATACAAATTGGACAAAAGAAAGGAAAATAAAATTTATGGAGTACTCCCTATTTTGTAGGTATTTAGACTGTTACCTAATTTATTTCACAGCATTGCTACGAGGGTAATAGGTTGCTATGGTCTGAATGTTCCCATCTCCCCAACATTGATATGTTGAAACTTAGTCCCCAATATATGGTGTTAAGAGGGGTGGCCTTTGGGAAGCAATTAGGTCATGATGCCTCCACCCTCATAAAGTATTAATGCCTTTATGAAAGAGGCCAAAGGGAGTTTGTTCACCCCTTCCACCAAGTGAAGATACAGTAAGAAGGCACTCCTTATAAAGCAGAGAGCAAGTCTTCTCTAGACACTAGAAATCTGCTGGTGCCTTATCTTGGATTTACCAGTCTCTAGAACTGTAAGAAATAAATTCTTGTTGCTTATGAGCCATCCAGTTTATATTTTTGTTATAGCAGCCCGAATGGACAAGAGAGAGACGTCATCTCAATTTTAATGAGGAGAAACCTACCGCAAACCTACAGTTAAATAAATTGTCCCTTACTATAAAGGCAACAAATGAAGAGGTAAAATGTAAACACCAATAGAGGGAAGGAAAGAAAGGTACACCTTAAAATAACCACTTGCATTGCATCCTCACAATAACACATTCATGGATTCATTCAGTCACCCTCACTAGTTAGGATCTAGTGTGCGTCTGTGAAATAAGCAGTTGTGGAGCCTGACCTCAAGGCTCCAGTATAGGATGTAGTAATAGATTGCAAATGCCAATGAGAGAGGAATGCCCAAGGCAAACTTACTTTGCCCTGTTAGTTGAGATGCTGTCCTATGCCAGGCCCTGTCTTGTTTATCCTCACAACAATGGGATACAGATATTAGTTCCCTTATTTTGTAGATGAAGAATCGAGCTTCATAGAGATTAAGAAAATAGTTAATGGTAATCCAAGTACTTGCGGGGGGATGCTTACCTTTCAACTAAGCTCATGTATCAGCTTCTGTTTTTACCTTGTGCAAAACTTGAAATAACTCTCCATACTTTTTTTTGTGTCAATTATACAGAGTACATTCATGCAAGCATTAGTGAGCAGTGTATATTTTCAGGAGATTTCTTTTAAAAAAGTTACTACATTACTATACGTTTTTCTCACTAATGCTGAAGATTCATTTAGTGATTAAAAACCTATAAGCTTGTCATTAGAATGATGTGTGTGGACTGTTCATTTTAGCAAGCTCTTCATCCCAAACATGGTTCAAAGCATCTCATGCCTCTGATTAGAAGTCAGCCTACTGAGAATAGCCACTACTGGGGTGGTCAGTGATGATGGAAAGCTCCCCAACAAGGGATTCCCGAATGCCTGGATAAGAGGAGTGCATCCTCTGGACATTCACAGGGATGATAAGTAGAAAATGACTAAACAGATAGTACATTATTTCATCTCCCTGCACTATCAAAATCCTTTCTTTTCTTTGCATCCTGCCAGGGAAGTTCTGCCACAACAACCAAATTGACTGTATGGCAAGCCTAGCAGCCTAGCAGACTCTTAATGTCACTCCTGGGTGCTGGAACCACATTCTCAAGTCCCAAATCCTGAGTGCACCCATATCAACACATTCACCTGCCCAACTTGCTATTTGATTATCTTCTGTTGGATATCCTTAGAGTCAATGCTCAGTCATGTTCCTCAGTGTTGCATCCCAATTTCTCCCTACACCTACTCCTGCCCAGTAAGCTTTCTGGACACCACACACATATGTGAACAACCCAATTCAGAATCTCATTTGAGGATCAGTTTCCTGAGGCCATTCCTGGTATCAATTACTATAGAGTTAGAGTTCTAAGAGAAAATAGTGCACTGAAAATGGGTCATTGAGGAGGGTTTAATAAAAGGACTTTATACAAAGGTGCAGGCTGGTTTGAGGGAACGTAACGGGGATGGCACAGCACCCTATCTCTGTTATTATCCCTCGGGTGATTGGGAAAGAGGAAGGAACAGTTTCCAGAATGCAGGGAGAAGAGCTGCATAGACAGGACAGAAACTATAACCTGTGAAGGATGCACCCAACATGTAGTGATTCAGTGCGGAGGGAGCTGGGAATGAAGCCACCTCAGCCTCATGCTTTCTCCCACCCAGGCACCCTGCTGGCACAGGAAGCAAAGGAGCCTCTGGATGGTTTCCATAACATTAGCATTCTGAGACACGTGGTAGGGTAGAAAAAGGGGTCTGGAGAGGCAAATACAAGATATCCAAGCAGTAGGCCAAATATTTAACATAGGACTGTTTATGTTATTTAAAATGCATTTGGGAAGCAGCTATGTTCAATTATAATTGTTTTTCCCTAGATAACTAATTATGTTGAATAGGTGACTGCATTCATTTTGTGAAAGCGGAACAATTAAATATTCAGAATTCAGCCAAAGAGTTTATCTTAAGGAACATTTCAAGTTTTGAAAAATTTACATTTATATCAGTTATGCTCATTTGCATTTAATGATCATATTATTTCAAAAACATTCATTATTTAACAAAGAATAATGAACTGCGTTCCCTTCTCTTTTCTCAATTTTGGCTGTAATTTATTACACGGTACAGTGTTGATTTTCATAAACGGCACATAAACTGAAACATATATATTTGGTTAGCAGTATTTATTATATAAAAAGAGCATCATGGGGTTCTTGGGTAGAAAGTATAAAGCAATGGAGAGGGTTGTAAAAGAATAATTGAAAATAACTTCATTACACTATTATTTATATCATCCTTTATTCTTTTAGAGTGCATGTTTGGAAGGCAGTAATTTAAACTAAGTTCTATTTTGTTTGGGTTTTAACTGTTGAAACTTCTGTAGGTAATCAATATCACATGCTGCTTAACTGAAAAATGATCTAAACAGTCTCTTTCATTCAAGGTTGTCTTTGATACCTTTGAGGATTAACTCAAAGTCTTTGCAGAGGAAGCTTGGGACAGCAGTTACTCTTGTGGAGATTAGTCATAGGTATCATGTTTTTAAAATACGGTTGAAGAGGTGTTCACCCTCTATGGTGGTTGTGAAGATTATGTGTGTGTGATATTTAAAGTGCTTAGTGCCTAAAATACAGTAAATGCTCAACTAACTCCACTTCCCTTTGCCCTACACATTTGCCTGGTTAACAGGTTATATGCCCAGACCTCTTCACAAAGATAACTAACTCAGAGGAGCCTTCCTTGATCCACTGATTATAAGAAGCTCTCTAATATATCTCTTTAGAGTAACCTCTATTTTTCCTTTACAGTACTTGGTTTGTAATTATATGCCTGTGGGTTTACTAAGTTAATGTCTGTTTCTCTTGCTAGGCTCTTAGCATTTTGAAACTGTGTTTGTTTTTCTAGCCAGTGTCACATGCTAGCAGTAAAAGTAATATTTGTACAGGAACTTACTGACTGACAGAAAGTCTCTAGAGTACTTAGAATGCTGGTAGGCATACTGCATTTGTTCGATAAATAACTTGATAATCAGGTGGCCACAGACACTGACCTGTAAAATGCATTTAGAAGAAAATGATCTTGAACCCAGAATTGTTCCTGAGAGGAAAGTACTTGCTGGGCTTTAACTGTACAGCAGCTTTGATCATGTGAAATTAAAATGTATGCTTCTTCCTGTTTCAGAAGCTGAAGAAGCCAAAGAGTACATAGAGTGCAATGTCTGTCTGGCTCAGGTACCAGATAAGGTTTTAGAGTTATCAGTATTGAGTCTTGCTCACAAAAGGCTTAGCTTCAAACATCGAAGCACCTCTCTCCATAACTTCAGTCTCAATTGTTAAGAAAATATTTTTCAAATGAATAAATTTTGTTTGCACAAGTCAAAAGAATTTGAAGTTTCCTTATACTATGAACAGATATTTATTAAGCACCTATTATGTACAATGGTTTGGAAGACAAGCCATTCATGGAGGAGAACTGGTTTTTTTTTTTAACCAGAAATCCAAGGGGACTTTTCTGAAATTGAAGAGCAATAACAGGAGGCTAGAGTGGGTTGTGCAAGGAGCAGCCAGACACAGGGGAGGAGAAACTGAAAAAAAAAAAAAAGAGAAAAGTAAGTATTATGGGGCAAAAGAGAGAGATTTCAGCTGCTGTTATGAGTCCTATTGCTATGTAACAAATTACCCCAAGCCTGGATGCTTAAAACAGCAAATACTTAGAAATACACAATTCTGTGGGTCAAGGATCTGAGTGCAGTCTAGCTATGCGGTACTTGCTCAGGGTCTTCCATGATGTTTCAGTCAAGCTGTCAATCAGGCCTGCATTCATCTTAGGGATCAACTAGAGGAGGATCTACTTCCAAGCTCACTCAGGCATCTGTAGGTGGGCCTCAGGCTCTCGTCTTGTGGGCCTCTCCAGATGCTGCCGAGTGTCCTTGTAGTGTAGCAACAGGCATCATCAGTGCAAGAGAGAGATCAAGAGAGGAACCAAGATGGAAGCCACAGGTTTTTTATAGCCTCATCTTGGAAGTGGTATTCTGCCATTTCTGCCATATTCTACTCACTAGAAGAAAGGCACTAAGCCCAGCCCACTTTCAGGGGGAAAGTTCTAGAACATTTGGAAGAATTTGGGCATATATTTATATATGTGTGTGTATGTGTGTGTGTGTGTGTGTGTGTGTGTATATATATATATATATATATATATTTTTTTTTTTTTTTAGAGAGGGTTTCACCCTGTCACGCAGGCTGGAATGCAGTTGCACGATCTCGGCTCACTGCAACCTCCACCTCCCAGGTTCAAGCGATTCTCCTGACTCAGCCTCCTGAGTAGCTGGAATTACAGGTGCCTGCCACCATGCCCAGCTAATTTTTTTTTTTTGTATTTTTAGTAGAGATGGGGGTTTCACCACGTTGGCCAGGCTGGTCTCGAACTACTGGCCTCAAGTGTTCCATCTGCCCACCTCAGCCTCCCAAAGTGTTGGGATTACAGGCGTGAGCCACTGCGCCTGGCCTTTGCACATATTTTTAAAACTAGCAGAAAACTTAGAAGAGTATCCAGGTCTCTGTGTGATGCCCTATGTATCATCTTTGGGCTGAGCTTTTAAAGAAAGCTAAAGATATATAGTAAGGAGTCACCATTTCCCTCAAGCTCCTAGGAATCAGTTGTGTGTAGGGGGCAGCAAGAGGAGTTTATGTGAGTACATATGTGAGAGAGAGAGAGAGAGAGTCTGTGAGTGAGAGAGCGCGAGCGAGAGAGAGCATGAGAGAGAGCAGAGGCAGGCTTGAAGGCCGCCTGGCTAAAGTCAGATTACATATAAATTGATACCAAAAAGCACAGTGCCTTAGTTCAAATCAATGGTGGTCTACAGAAGGGAGGATTCAGCATGGTCTACAGAAGTCAGAGAAGTCTTCATAGAAGAAACATGAGTTGCTAATATTCATGACAAAGGTCATGAATATTAGTATGCTGTATTTATTTAATGTATTTTGCTTATTACTGAGGAAAATATCATTCAAGTCAGATTTCCACTCTTTAAATGAAGTAAAATAGCTGGGTTCATTTGTGAGCTTATATTATGTCTTTTTTTCCAATCTAAAATACTTTATCTTTTTTATATGAAAGTCCCTTATTCTTTAAGTTACTGTGTATTGAATAGGAGCAAAAAAAAAAAAAAAAATCCTAGAATAATGGATGATATATCTCTTTGGTGTTCCCGCTGTTTAGAGTATGACATGTGTACGTGTGTGTGTGTGCGCGCGCCTCCTCACAAGCTTTGGTACATTTATATGATACTGTATGTACCAGGCATGCAAATCTTGAAATAAGGGAAAGTAGGTTGCGTCTCTCATCTAAATTCTTCTTAGTCCAAAATCAGTGCTCTGGGAGCTATGAAACTCCATATTCATCAGTCAAACTTGCCACTTGTGCTGTGGTCATTAGTGGTTCAGGCAAAAAGAAGAAAAAGCAACTTCCCCCTACCACATCTCCCCTTATATTATTTCCTTGATCGAGCACAGAGCTATTTTGCCACAGAGAACTTTGTTGTGTTTTTTTTCCCTCTTCACTCCTATAATGTCAATGGTGCCGATGCAGCTGCATAATTTGCATAGAAAGTTTCTCAATTCTGCCATCAGAATACCAATCAGGTGGCCTCTTTCTAAGCATGTTTATTCTTTCTTAATTGACTCTTCACTTGCATGCTTTCCTGCACAATGCATATCTGCTTGTATATTCTCAGCCATCTGTCAAACACTCACCAAGCCTAAAGAGTGGCCTCACAAGCCAACTTGAACACTATGAAAACATTAGTATGTGGCCCAATATTATAGAACTGTGATCAAAATCTTCTTTTTTAAAAAAACAAGCAATAAAAATATATCACCCTAGAGTCTTGGTTGACTTACATTGACATGTAAGTCTGCATTCACCAAGATAGAGCCAGCTACATATTTATGGTAAGTGACCTTTTAGTTATAAACAACTGCATTTATCCACTCCAACTGTAAGCAATCCTACATGATTTCCAGCCCATAGAAAGGAATTCACTTTGTCATTCTGTTAGTAATTGCTACCCAGAGTAAGACTGGCTGATCATAAATTTTGGACTTTACTAATGAGAATAACATTTGGAAGTATACTCGTGGGAAGAATAGGACAAAATAGTTTAAATTGAAAGTCCTAAAAAATCCTAGAAAAATTTGGGTTTGATGGTCACATACTCATAGATCATCTAGTTCAATTTCCCTTCTAGTGCTTTAAACAACTTCAGAAAATATCATTCAACAAAAGCCATATTGCTAAACTTGAAATATATTCAATGAAGATGTAACCTATTACCTCTCAATTCATTCCAACAAACTTAAAGTGCCATCTGTCTGCCAGGACCTGTGCTGAGAGTTGGTAGTATAAAACTGAGGAAGGCCTAAGCCTCTGCCCTCCCACATTTCATCCCTTCCATTTCTAGATACTTCTATATTTAGAAAGGAATTGCATTTATTTAGTAAAAATCCTCCCTAGAAGATTCAATGATCTTTGGTTTGCCATCTGGGAGTTATGCAGACAAGACAAATCTCTTCTTTATCTTGCTAGTCCTTTAGATTTGAAGACAGTTATTATATCCACTCTGAATCTTTTCTTTTTCAGAGGCCTCTGGTCCTGGAAAATCCAGGTTATTTTCCTTTGAAAACATTTTGATTTGAAAATGTTCACTTCAAAACGTGGGTTGCTGAACCTGATACAGTTTACTTTAGGCCTGCATGTCTGGGCATCCTAAAAAAGACTGAAAAGAACACTTTAAGCCAGAAGTATGGATTATTAATGGATTCTGTGGGTTTGTAATCACAGAATGGAAACATGATTTTTCTTAGACTGCATTCATCCCCCCAAGTCCTGCCATCTATTGGCCAGATAGTATCATAAATAGCAGAGTAAATCCCCTTAGCTAAAGCCCTTGTTTTCTAGGTCGTATTGTTATCACCCTGGACATTTTTTATGACTTATATAACTCATGAATAATAACAAACTCATCCTCAAGTAATAATTAAATCTTCATTTACAATAGAACCTTTTGCTTTAGGGAAAAAGAGCACTGCCTAATCACATAAACATGAAATGCATCTGTTCAAAATAAAACAGACATTTTTATAATGTTATGCATTTTTAAAAAGTTAAATAAGCAAGGAAAAAAGAAATAATGCTGAGTAAGGAAAATAAAAGGGAACGCAGTAAAACTTTGGTAGTTTAAGCTGTTACTTTTTAAAAACGAGAACATGTATATATGCTATAATACATGCTGATTGCAAAAAATAATTTCAGAAAAACAATTTCATAAAGACAAGTACAAAGGAAAGAGAAAGCGAAGATTATCTGGTATACCATTGACATCAAATGCTCTTCATCATTTTTTTGACAACCCAGGACTACTGCTAATAATTTGATGTATGTCCACAGATGTGGATGTAAAACTATAAACTGCAGTCACAATGGACACAATTAGCTTGTTATCAAATAACTAACACAGTGTGAATAACTTTCCATTGTAAGTACAACACTATATGAATACTCTTAATGATGACAGAATTATATAGAAGCACTATAAGAATTTTAAACTTCCTTCTAATAACAGACATTTGACAAGGTCAGGAGATCGAGACCATCCTGGCTAACATGATGAAACCCCGTCTCTACTAAAAAAAATACAAAAAACTAGTCGGGCGAGGTGGCGGGCATCTGTAGTCCCAGCTACTGAGGCAGGAGAATGGCGTAAACCTGGGAGGCGGAGTTTGCAGTGAGCTGAGATCTGGCCACTGCACTCCAGCCCGGGCGACAGAGCAAGACTCCGTCTCAAAAAAAAAAAAAAAAAAAAAAAAGAAAAAAACAAAAAACAGACATTTGGCTACTCCACAGATTTTTTTCCATTATAATCAAACATATATGCACCCATATTTCTGCCCATTGTCTTATTATCTACTTGGGATAAACCCAGTGAAGGACAATCCTTGACTCAAAAGGCAAATACAAATTAAAAAATTGATATATCTTGCCAAACCACTCTCTGAAAAGTTTTCCAATGTACATTCTTCCCAGCGGTTATGAGAATGCCATTCATCACATCCTCACAAGCCAATGGTTTCATTTTAATTTTCGAGAATTTGATTTTTGTTGAATCTACGTTTCTTTGGGTACTATAAAGGCTGAAAATCTTCGCATAAGTTTATTGGCTATTTATATATTTTCTTTTGTAAATATGCTTTGTTAATTTTCCCATTAGTGTGGTAACCTTTTTCTTATTGATTATATAGAATATTAAGATTATTATGTCTTTTCTGTCATTTATACTGGAAATTTTAGTTTTAGAGTTTGATTTTTAACTTCGTTTATGATGTTTCCTTCCCCTAGAACAGAAATTTTAAATTTTGATATAGTCAATAATATTAGTGGCCTCTGGTATCTTACAGTCTTGACTTACAATGGGCTATAGTTAGCCATTTCCCAAGGTGGTCCATATAAGGCAGTTCATAATACAAAACATGACTAATATAAACATGTGTTATTCTATTACCAGCTTTTAATTTCCTGGTCATGGACTTAATGATTAATAATTTAAGAGATTGATCTAGGTTTTTCAGTCTACACACCAAAATAATATTTTCCAAATACAACTTTGTGTAATTAATCAATAAAATAAAACCTTCCTCCTTTACATTAATTGATTAGTAAACAATTATTGAACACTAGGTGAATGTATGTAACTCCTATACTCAGAAAAACAGGAGAAACAATAACGTCAGTTACCTGGATCTCATGGAATTATAGATAGTAATTGGTTGTTTGAGATATCACTTTATAATTAGAAGTCAATTTCTAGGAGAGTGTATGATGACAGTATTTTTGAACAAGACATTTAATGTAGGGGAAGTAACAAGTAAAAGGTAATGTAAGAGAAAGTACTTTTTATTCCTTCCTTCTTCGCTAACATTTTTTTTTTCTGTAAGAAAAGTGTCTCTCAGACGAAGCTATGAGGGGATAGTAGGCATGGGTTGGTAGCAAAATGTTGGAGAACTTTTCAGGCAGCAGTAAGAACAGCCTCATACTGCGAGGCAGAGGGAAATGAGAAAGCTGTAATTACGAAAAGGCCAACCTAGCTCAATCAGAGAACTGGTCACAGAGGAGCTAAGATTGATGTTCTTGGGGCAACAGATGGGAAGACTTGGGTGACAGACTCAAGAGTTGAGATGCCATGTGATCTGTGATGGAAATCATCTTTAAATTATGCTCCTGCCATTTATCAATTATTTTGCTGGAGACAGATTCCTTGAATTTCTCTTAAAAGATTTATATTTAGAGAGGGATGATTATTTTTCTGTGCTTTGGAGAAAAAGGACTGGAGTGAAGTTTGATAAATTGTATATCCAAGCATCAACCATTTTCTTTAAATGATAGATTCTAAAGTCAGTTAGTCACACATGCCAGGTAGAGCAGATAGAGTTATTTTAACACAACAATTTCTGATTGATTTTCTTTAGCAACACCCAATGTGAGTAGGTCAAACTACAAATTATGCCCTGTATGATTTTCCCTTCCAGTAGTTTGCTAATAGGATCATCCAACAAGAAAAAAGCCTTTTTCAAGATTAAAAACATCATCTGGATAAGTTTAGATTATTTTGATAGGTACATCTCAAGGGTAAACTGAAGAGAAAAAAGGTATCTTTACAGTTGCCTTCCTCCTTTCCAAAATATGATCTAATGTGTAATGCTGTTTTGGTCCTTTTTTTTTTCTTAAAAGGGTGAATGTTTACATAAGTCTCATAGTTTGTTTATTCAGGACACTATAACGTTATAGTTTAAAGAAAGAAAATAAAATTTATGTTTTTATATGGTTATTTTCTGCCACAAAGCTAACAATGTTTAAGCATAGTGTCATTAACACCCACAATCTGTGTAGGTTTTGAAATAAGGAAGGAAAAAGTGTTTTATTTTGTTTTTGCTATAGGAATAAGTGCTCAGAACATGAAATTATATACAGTTGACATTCACTGACTTTAGAGAGGTACATTTATTGACCTTAAGTGGTATTATTTCGGGTTATGAAAGGCTGCCAAAATGTGACTCTAGTCAAGGTAACCACTTAGGCATGTTTATGATTTTCTTTAAATATCCTTCTAAATATATCATATTTATTATAGTCAGATTCTGCTACAGAACCGCTTTTGAAAACAGGGCCTCCACCAATGACTGCACGGTCTGTACAATGCACAACTCCATTAAACACGTGGACTGCAATGTGAATGGTGCCCCTGGAGCTGTGCAATGGGGCTTATGTGAAAAATGTCCATGCTGCAAAATAAAATCTTGAAACAGATTGAGTGAGTTGGCTTAAATGGTTACAAATAAAGCTATACCTATCTATCACATTTTGTAAGTTAGAGAAATTATTAAAGCAGATTTATTCTTATGTTTTTATATCCAAACACAAATGCATATATATGTGTGTGTGTGTTGAAATGTATACATAAGGATATAACCTTTGAAAATAAAAATGATCTAAGATTTGATGTGTTGCCACTTTGGTGAAATTAAGCTGAATAAATATTTTTACAATATGATAAATATGCATAATTCATGATAGAAATTTTATTTTATTGGGGAAAATTTGGGATGTTATAGCACAACACCAGATTTTTACTCTATAAATGACTTTTTAGCTAAACCTAGTTTATATTGAAAA
Organism: Piliocolobus tephrosceles; assembly: GCF_002776525.5. Lineage (NCBI taxonomy): Eukaryota > Metazoa > Chordata > Mammalia > Primates > Cercopithecidae > Piliocolobus > Piliocolobus tephrosceles. Next base: position 57,708,764 of record NC_045442.1, on the reverse strand, counting down.
TTTGAATATGGTAGCAACACACTTGTAAAGCACTTAATATTTTATGGATTGAGAGTTCACGTATTTTTTCCCATGCAACCTTTCATCTTGTAAAAACCCAGATGAAGTCACTCTATCAATATGTTAGTATATAAGCTTGTTTATATGCTGCACTTAATTCACAAAATGTGCCTTAGTACTATACTTCTCGGGAATGAACTAGGGAACAATTTTATTATTGTACAAAAATATGTGAAGACATTCACATTGTAAAAGCCTAACATTAAATCTGAAATATACAGAATAAAATGTCCCTTTTCACATGCTATTCCATTCCTATTTCCACCCAACTACCCAAAGGTAAGCCATATTAATTGTTAATATAAATTCTTTTGGTTTTTATACAATCATTTACATGCATATACACGTCTATATATTTTCATTTTTATTTGCTTTTAAAAATAAATGGGAACACTATTCATATTGTTCTACTTCTACACTTTTTAAATTAAGAATATATTGTAGAGATATTAAGAAAACCATACATAGGAATCTACTACATTCATTCTAAAGACTTGATAGTTTTTTATAGTGTGACTGTACTTCATTTTATTTAAATGAATGTACACATGAAGTATTTATTGAGTACTTCATTTAAATAAAGTATTTCCCTTCTGATTTACCTTCTGCAATTTTTAGCTGTAATAAACCATGCTTTGATGAATATTCAGGTATGAATAACTTTATATAATATGAGTACATATGTCTATAGAGAAGATACTTTGAATTTAGGGAAGAAAGATATTCACATTCACAAAAACTTTATAGATTTTGCCAATCTGCTCTCCACAGTGGCTTTACAAATTTAACATTGCACCAACTAAATATAGCTATGTTTTCTTGATACATATTTTTTGCAGGTCCTTGATAACTATTAAGGTTGGATATCTTTATATCTGTTTATTGGTAAAGTATGTTATCTGTTCATATTCTTTGCCCATGTTTCTGTTGCCTTGTTTGCCTTTTTCTTATTTTATCAAAGAAACTATTTGTGTATAAAATATTTTTGGGCTGGAATTGGTGGCTCATACCTGTAATCCCAGCACTTTAGGAGGCTGAAGCTGAAGGATCTCTTGAGGCCAGGAATTCAAGATCAGCCTGGGCAGCAAATGAGACCTCCATCTCAACCAAAAAAAAAGAAAAAACTTAGCTGGGTATGAGGGTGTGTGTCTGCAGTCCCAGCTACATGGGAGGCTGAGGTGGAAGGATCACTTGAGCCCAGGAGTTCAAAGCTGCAGTGAGCTATAATCATACCACTGCGTTCCAGCCTGAGGAAAAGAATGAGACCCCATCTCTAAAACGATAAAAAAAAATTTTTTTTTGACCTTCGTATGTTAATTTGCAAATGTTTTCTCCCAGTGACTTAAAATTTTATTCACGGTATTTTTCATCACATGTTAAAAAAAATTATATAGCCAATTCCACAATTAAACTATTTTCCTTAATATTTTTCTCATATTTATTACTATAATTTTGCATTTTAAATTTAGTACTTCAACTGATTTTATTGTTCCATCTTCCTCCTCTCTTAGCTTAGCATTATCATTTATTCAATGCTTACCCCAAGGATATAATATGCATCCTCAACTTATTAAATATTTATAAATAAGTACTTTTACTTTCCTCAAACAACAGGAGGGGCTTAGAAAACTGACTCACTTACCTTGCTCTCAACTTATATGCTATTGTCATTGTGTATTTTAAACCTCACAAAACATTTTGTGTAACACGTTTGATATTAATTTAGATTGATCAATCTATCTATCTATCCATCCATCCTAATCTGTCCCATTTCACTTGCTCTTCATTCCTTTCTATTTCTCTCACTTGCTGTTTGGAATCATTTTCTTTATGCCCAGAGAGCACCCATTAGTACTTCCTTTAGTGTGTTTCTGTTTGTAATAAATTTTCTTATTTTTTTAATCTAAAAATCCCTCTATTAAAATCCTCATATTGTCTGTTCATATTCTTTGCCCATGTTTACGCTGCCTTATTTGCCTTTTTCTTCTTTTATCACAGAAAGTGTTTTCTCTTGGAATGAAGTTCTAGATTGCCAGTTATTTTCTTAAGGCAATTTGAAATTACTTTGTGGTCCTCTGGCTCTCATTGTTACTGTTGAGAAGTTGGCTGTCAGTCTCATTGTTACTTCTCTGAAGGACATATGTCTTTTGTTTTCTATGGCCGGTTTTAAGATTGTCTTCATCTTTCGTTTTTAGAAATTTTACTATAATATGCTTAGATGGGGATTTACATGTATTTGGGGTTCAAGTAAATCCTAAATCTGTGTCCTAATGGTGTTGACTAGTTCTGGAAAATTAACTCTTCACATGTGACTTCTATATTCCCATTCTAGAACTGACTTTTGTTCTCTCGTTATACCTTTTACTATATCCATACTCTCTCATCCATTTTCTGTGTTTACCATGTTTTTGCATCCCCACGCTTTATTTTAGATTTTTTCTTTTGATTTATCTTCCAGTTTACTAATTTTTCTCTTCAGCTATGGACTAACTTGTTAAACACATCCACTTGGTTTTGAATTTTTATTGTATTTTTCTATTTCAGAACTTCCATTTAATATTGTAATCATTTTTATCTGCTAAAATTTATATATTTTATTTTCAAGAGTATTTTTTAGAATATTTCTTAAGGATAATTATTTTCAAGTACATGACCAATTACTCCATCATCTGGAACACTTGTGGTCTATTTTTGTTTTCTGTGTGATTTTTATTATGTAACAGACATTGGTTATGAAAAACTGTTGATACAATCTGGAGTGTAGCATGATTTTATTTTACAGAGGAAGTTAACAACACTATACACAGCTAACCTGAATCCACCAGAAATGGAGAAAATTTGGAATTGAAGTTCAGTCCATGGTAGTTAGGGTTGATCTCCTAAAATGTGGTCTTGTGCAGACCCAACATGCTACTTGTAAAATTTGCTATATTCTCTTCCCCCTCCAATTTTTGTTCTCCTAGTTCCATGTGTCTACCAAAGCTTCACTTCTCAGCTTTTAAGTTTCTTAGCCACCTTTTCCAAACTTGTAGATGTCTATAGGTAGAAAGCATTTGTGACTGTCAGGCTCATAATATTTTTTGAGCTTTGCTAGCAGAGCTTTCAAACATTTAAGTCTTAAAACAATCTTGTCCAGTTTTTCCAGTTGTTCTCAGTGGAAGTATTGACCAAATTATAGTTTGCCATTAAGGAATATGTCTTCCATTATGGGAAATGAACCTCTTAATAAATTGGATTTATTTTTAAGTTTGGTATAAGGTAAAAATCTAATTTGTTTTTAACAAACACGTAGCCAATTATCCCAAGTAACTTTACATGCCAATTTATTAAATATTAATATATGCCACATACTAAAAATCCACATATGCACAGGTTTATTTCTAAATTTCATATTTAAGAAAAATGAACAATAATAATTAAGTATTAAAAAGAACTATGAGAAGGAGATGACAAGCCAGTTGATAAAGTTGTGGCCTCTTCCTCCAACTTCCAGGCCAACAGTGTGACATCTTCAAATCTCCCTTTTTCTGACTCTGACCCTCCTGCCTTCCTCTTTCTCTTACATGGAGATTACATTGATCCCACTTCAGTAATCTAGAATAATCGCTCCATCTCAAATTCATAAACTTAATCAAATCTGCAAAGTCCCTTTTACCATGTAAAGGAATACACTAACAAGTTCCAGGAATTAGTAACAGTCATTATCAACTATGCGGCCCATATTCAAATGCTCCGATGATCTCATAACTGTTTTGTGTTTGTGGTTTGGCTTGTCTATCTGTCTGTTTGAAGTAGGATCCAAATAAGATACCTACATTGAATTTGATTCAGTCATTTTTTAATCCACAGGTTCACCTTTTATGTTTTTTTTATTTCTTTGCAATTTATTTGTTGAATATTCCATGTCTTCTGTCCTATAGAATCTTCTATACCCTGGTTTGCTAATTGCCTTTTTGTGATATCCTTAAAGTATTCCTTTATCTTCCATATTTCCAGTAAATGAGAAGTTAGTGTTAGAAGACTGACTAAAAGACTATCCAGTTCAAATTGCAAGAGCAATTTATATGGGGTTTTGTATAATTTTATTAACAAGCAAGTGATGTCTGGTTTTCTTTCTTTTTGTGATGTCAGGAGCTACTCATCATCATTGCCTAGATCTATTATTTTATTAAAGGTTGACAAATGGTGATATTCTATTTCATCATTCTGTTCTCACTTATGAAATGGACACTTCTATGATTAGAGGGGATTTATGTTTTTTTCTCATCTATCCACGATTAAAGAAACTAAATTTCATCAGTGTTATCTAACTTGAATGCTTGCCTAAGAGTTAAATTTCAAACATTCGTGTGTTTGTCTTGTGGCCATTATTTGGTCCCAGAGCCCTGATATCAGCATGAATAATCATATTACTGGGGCAGGCCCCTACCTCCTCCATGAAAGGGTTAGCAAACACTTCTAAAATGTACCAAGGGTTAGCAAACACTTCTAAAATGTCGTAAAATACTTTCACTAATCCTTTAAAATGCCATGAGTGGCCTAATTCTTAAAGACCCAACATCATTCTCTTAAAGATTTTTTTTTTTCATTGCTCTGGTCAGCCTGGGGAAAATACAAATGACAATGGAAAATAAAGCAGCCAATCCCTGTCTACTTTCTCCATTTTATCTTTCCATAGTGTAAATGTCACCTAAATATATCCTTACAATATAGAAGAAAGGCATGATTGTGTAATTAACAAAGGAAAAGGGAGTTCTTTCTGAAATTTTTTCTTGATCACTCTAAATATCTACTTATGCTGTTATTGAAGCCACTATCATTTCCCCAAAGTTTTGCTTGAATAGATGAGATAGGATTATATTCCAAACTGATAATTATTGCAAGGGCTGTCACACGATATGATGTAATTCTGAAATGGAAACGTTTCTCAGTGAAACTTTGTCAAGTGACACCTAATTTAAGCTACAGTATGAGGAGACTGCAAAGAAGTAATTTTTAGGAAAGTCAGAAGCAAAAAGGGTTCCTTGTTTTCTGGCAGTTCACTTTTAAAAGGCTGGCATTAGAGCAAGTACCCAAATGAAGAGTGAGTAATGGTGACTGAGGTGTTTATGAAGCAAGTAATTTATAAATTCCAGAATAACAATACCCAGGAAGTCAGAATAGCTGGCATGTTCCGTGTGTTTCTTAACATCAGGAAAATTACAAAGGTAATGTGAATATCCCCTTACTCACTGTTTATTTCTGATTATTGCCACTCCTGTCCCTAGTACTTCCCTAGGGGGCAACAAAGCCCCCTAAAGTAATTGAGGACCTACAGAAGCACTATTTTTTAATGGCATCTTTAGTTTCCTCAAAATGATTTCCTGGAATCTACAAGGAACTTAAACAAATTTACAAGAAAAAACAACCCCATCAAAAAGTAGGTGAAGGACATGAACAGACACTTCTCAAAAGAAGACATTTATGTAGCCAAGAAACATATGAAAAGAAGCTCATCATTACTGATCATTAGAGAAATGCAAATCAAAACCACAATGAGATACCATCTCATGGCAGTTAGAATGGCGATCATTAAAAAGTCAGGAAACAACAGATGCTGGAGAGGATATGGAGAAACAGGAATGCTTTTACACTGTTGGTGGGAGTGTAAATTACTTCAACCATTGTGGAAGACAGTGTAGCAATTCCTCAAGGATCTAGAACCAGAAATACTATTTGACCCAGCAATCCCATTACTGGGTATATACCCAAAGGATTATAAATCATGCTACTATAAAGACACATGCACACGCGTGTTTATTGCAGGAGTATTCACAGTAGTAAATATTTGAAACCAACTGAAATGCCCATCAATGACAGATTGGATAAAGAAAATGTGGCACATATATACCACAGAATACTATGTAGCCATAAAAAAAGGATGAGTTCATGTCCTTTGCAGGGACATGGATGAAGCTGGAAACCATCATTCTCAGCCAACTAACACAGGAACAGAAAACCAAACACTGCATGTTCTCACTCATAAGTGGGAGTTGAACAACGAGAACACATGGACACAGGAAGGGGGAACATCACACACCAGGGCCTGTCGGGGAGTGGGGAGTAAAGGGAGGGATAGTATCAGGAGAAATACCTAATGTAGATGACGGGTTGATGGGTGCAGCAAACCACTATGGCACGTGTATAGCTATTTAACAAACCTGCACGTTCTGCCCATGTATCACAGAATCTAAAGTATAATAAAAAATAAAATAAAACAAAATAAAGTAAAAAAAATGTTTTTCTATGCAGGATTCATTTCTAGGAATTACAAATATATGATTATAAGTAAGCCTGTTTGAAAGTGTCTCCAGATAGGCCTTTCATTGTAGAACTGCTGTCCTAGGCACTGAATTGTTTATGTAGTATTAATTGAAGGGTTACTGTATCCAACATTGTACTATATGCTGTAGCAGAAAAGCAGCAGATATCCTTGTCTTCAGGAAAATTACTGTTGAGTTGTACTGACTATATCAACCCACAGGAAACAATTAGGAAACCATATAACACAGTGAATATTGATATGCTTATTGGTGCGGCAGTAGCCCAAACTCAGCAATAAGAGATCAGTTAGCACACAATAATAGGATTGATTACAGAGTTTGTCTAAACCTTTTGTTTGAGATTATGATGCAATTAATGTAGGTTTGATTCACTGAGGAAGTGGGACTTAAATTAGGTCTTAAACAATGAGTAGAATGAAAAAAAGCGAAAATAGAAGGGATTTCACTGAGTTATTACGTTTACTTTATATAATTATTCTTTTTGCAAATTACTAGTTTATCAGGTTTTCTGATTTTATTTTTATGAAGACATAAGTACCTTATCCAATTGAACTTTGTCAAATAATCCATAAATACACAAAGTATAAATGATTCACAATGCTTTCAATGCCAAAAGACAGCTTATTTTCCTAATCCAAAGATCTCTTTACACAATTATTCTTTTTGCAAACTACGAGTTGGTTATATTAACACTTGAATAATCTTGACAAGAACTTGCTTTAAGTAGTTAAAGATCCAGATGCTGATCAGCATGCATTAAGTGATTCTGCTTAATTGGTTCCATCTAGATAAATTACTTACCTCAGTTCCTATCACAATTTCTTCCCTGGCAGAGAAGAACATAAACTCATATAGCTTGTAGTGTTGAAATAAGCTGAAATATAAAATAAATGTGCACTCTGATACGTTGATTTCAGGAAAAAAACCCACAATATGTAAAAACATTTATTAAAGGAAACTTCATATTGACCAAGCTAATGCTATCAAACACCAAAATAGAGTTAGCACCCTCCCTTATTCCAAAAGAAATTGTCTGGAAATGCTAAGAAATTAAGAGCTTTAGTTTTTAAGGAGATGACAATATAACACAATACCTAGAATAATATCAGTAAACCCATCTGTAATGAGTGGGTAAGTTAGAAATAAGGGAGAAATTGGATGGCATCTTGACCTTTCCTAGCTTAAAAGCAAATAATGCACCATTCCTAAATAACATGAAACTTCACATTATTTGCTATGTTTTGCTGCAAACAGGAGTCATTTTCCTCTGGTACAAATAGCACTGAATTATATAATCTACCTCTATATCAATTACTTCTCACATTCTCAAACTGTTTCAATGTGAAATTCATCTCTAATAACACCTGAAAAATGAGGGCACATGAATTAAAATCCGTTTAGAAAATGTCTGAGTTTTTTGCAGAATATTTGGTCACACATGACAGGGAAACATTAATTTAAGAAAGATAATTCCTTCATGCCTGTAATCCCAGCACTTTGAGAGGCCAAGGCAGGCAGATCACAAGGTTAGGAGATTGAGACCATCCTGGCTGACACCGTGAAACCCCATCTCTACTAAAAATACAAAAAATTAGCCGGGCATGGTGGCAGGCGCCTGTAGTCCCAGCTACTCGGGAGGCTGAGGTGGGAGAGTGGCCTGAACCCAGGAGGCAGAGCTTGCAGTGAGCCAAGATCGTGCCACTACACTCCAGCCTAGGCGACAGAAAAAAAAGATCATTTCTTCAGTTCTTACCCTAAAGACTAGGTGGTCAGCATACAAAACCCTATAAAGAACCAAAGGATAGGAGGTCCTTAAAATAAGTATTCTAGTAAGTTTAAGGAGCAATGCATTATTAAGAGTTAAAAATTTGCTGAAGGGCTGACTTCTAATATCCTGTTTGTGATAATATTTGAATTTTTCCAGTTCTCTTCCTGCTGGTTGAGAAAATTAATAGACTCATAATACAGCAAAATGCTCAGGAACAAAAAATTGTCTTAGTGGTTTCTCTTTCACTCTGGTGCCTTTTGCTATTTAAGGAAATTGATTTTAATATAACTGAGAAATTAACATTTGCAAAATGTAGCTACAGAGCATGTATAATAATGGCTTCTCCTGGATGTTGTAATGGATCAAAGTTTCAATTCATTTGAAATCAATGAAGAAATCCTCAGGCAGCTGAGTCTCTCTGAGTTATATTAGCAGTTGATCTCACTAGTAACACAATCCATTAAAAAGTGATGGGTGTGCAGACTCTGTCATGGTATTTTTTGGGGAAAAAAACCTCTTGTACATTCAAATTACTCATCAATATTCAGAAAAGTAACTTAGCTTTTGACATTACTTTGATTTGTTGGCTAGAAAAATACATCAAGATTAGTGAAGTTTGATAATTCAGTGACGCAAAATAAATTCAAACTCTCCCTAACTTACACTGGTTATCTAGAGAAAGCCTTAAGGTCAAAAATATTACACTGGCAACAACCGATTTTAAGTAGAAAAATTAAAGACTATAGAGTATTTTGGAAACAGCTTGGCTTCCTCTCAATGAAGCAGCGTAAAATTTCCCTTTCTCTATCTTGTGTCACACAAAGAATTTAGTTCATAGATCTTCCTTCCTGAAATTTCATAATCTTTCAGCCTTATTCTTTTCATTGCATATAGGAATTAGGTTGTCCCATGCTAAGAAGGAAATTCACTTCTTAACACTGAAAATAAAATGCGTGATTTGGATGTGGTGGTCAAAGGTGCAGACTTGGGGGCAAGGCCAGGACTTGTCCAGATTTACCAGGAGCGATTAGGTAGTGCTGCATGGGAACAAAGTGACACTTCAACTGCGAGAATGCATTTTCTTCCTCTTCTGACTGACTCAACATCCTAGATTATTTTGTCAAACATTTAGTCTTAGTTCTAAATTGAAGAGAGATGAAGTGAAAATAATTCAAGATGTCTGGCTCGATGCCTGGAAGTGCAATACCCTGTGGTTTACAGAGCGGCAGGGTTGATTTTCTTATTTTGGGTACATGCCTCTTATATTGAGTGTACACCTGAGATTACTATCGCCTAATTCCCATAAATAGGTAGAATCCACAATGACAGACGTGTACTTGGGCCATATATATGTAAATGATGTTTTATACTAAAAAGCTGCAGAAGTATTTATATTTGTATACATTATACAATACATTGTACAAATGTAAAACTAGATTTGTACAGCTAGATTTGCCAGTACTTACAGTCATGTAGGGGAGGAAATTTGGTATTAGTTTTTTTCAAATCACAGACACATGACAGAGTGTGTTAAGGGCATCAAATGAAATTTCCATTTTATTGTCAGTTAAGTTTCATGTGCTGTAGGTCATGTTCTAAAAACTGCTCCACCTAAATTGACTAGGGCTTTTAGTGGTTGGGTAAACTTAGTATCGGGTTAAATTCAAACACTTATACTTTTGATAACTGGGTTACCTTCATATTTATAAAATTGCTTTGTAGTAATCAAAATGAAAAATATATGATTTCGTTGTTACTAAACTGTTTTTTTCCTTCAACTTTTCACTGTGAGGGTACATGTGCAGGATGTGTAGGTTTAAATGGGTGCCATGGTGGTTTGCTGCAGAGATCAACCTATCACTTGGGTATTAAGCCCAGCATCTATTAGTTATTCTTCTTGATGCTGCCCCTCCTCCCAGTTCCCCCTAAACTCTCATTTGTGGACTTTTGAGGGATCCTCAACAGGTGTTGTAGAAAAGCATATTTTCTTTTACCCAACTTCAGAATCAATTCCAAATATCCTACTAACTGATATTTTATAGTTCTGTAATAGGGATATTTAAATTGCATAATTTCTTTGAAATAACAATATGAAGACTTAACAGCGTCAACAATTGTTGTGATTTAGTTTGACTAATTTCTTAAATACTACTTTTCGTTTTATTTTTAGTGAAGTAGTAATATTATGGATTTATAATATGTGAAATTACCCTGGTTAGGATCTAAAGGTAACGAACATGGACATCCTCTCTTAACTTAATTGTTTTCTGAAGGACAATGTCAAGAAATATGTCAATGAACATTTGCCCAGAGAGACAAGATGAAGGGGAAAAGAGCTGCCATCCTTTACCTTCTAGAAGGGGTCATTATGGCATGGGTTTTGTGGCCCTGGTTAACTATCAGTCCCTGTGCCATTAGAAACCTCCTGGGCTAGCTCAGTTGTAAAAATGTGTTCTGCAAGAGAAACTGGGACTGTTCAAATAGAGAAGGAAAAGAAGGATGCTAACACAATGTGCAAAGTAGAATTCCTCTTGCCCAGTGATTCTCAAACCCTGATGGGTAGAAAGACCTTGAGGAATAGGCTCTCCTCCAATTCTGGATTGCCATCGTCTCCCCCAACACAAGGACCTTGCCTTACTTTAATTGATATGAAAACTACTCCAGCTTTTACTGAGAGATACCCCTTAGGAGCTATGTTTTAATATTAAGAAACCACATTATATCAAATGCTATTACGTAAAAACCGTATTATATCATATGACATTATTAATTCATGCCAGAAACCAATATATAAACTTTATCATATTAAACATGCTAGTATTTAAAAAGCTTTCTAGATTTCAGCTAGAATCCTTGCCAAGCAAATCATGAACATGTCTAGGATATCAGTCAGCACTCTTATTTTAGCATTTTAAATTTTAAAGTTGAAAAACACTGGAGTATATAGTATAAGAGGAACAAAAATATTATGCAGAAGCTTTCAGCTTGACAAAAGATTTTAACCCACTCTTGTTTGAATATTTGCAAACTCTAAAAATGTCCCTTTAGAGAGATGCATGACTCTGCTGGAGACCTTGTGACAGATTATATAAAAAGACAAATTTCTTAGTTCACCAATGAAGAATCACTGTAATAAAAATACTTTCCTTCCATCATTTTCTAAGCAGTAAGAAAGACTTAATGAGTTTAATTGGTCAATATTACAAGATATTTCAGGGGATGTAATAAATTTGAGGAAGTATATTCATAAATCTCTTCAATTTCTAATATAAAGCATTCAAAATAAATATTTAAATAGCAATGAATGTTGCTCTTCAAAATGTAGAATCAGGTAGTTGGAAAGATCAACTACCTAAAATATAGAGTCTATTGTAATTGCATCTGATTAATCTGAATCATCCTATTAATAAGTATTAATTAGAGACGCAAAGAAAAATGAAAGTCTTAATTTATTTTAATTCTAGATGAAATTATATTTATCACACACAAACCTTTTTTTCTGGGAATGCAAAGTTAGCCAAACTGTTCATTGTTCTGACTTTAAGTTATTAGATGAAAGATTTGAACACCTAATTTAAAGAAGATTTAATTACCTAATTATTGGTTGGGCTAATTACAGCATAAATTCTGTAAATATCTGAATTTGCCAAAAACTGAATTACTTTTTACTTAACAGCCATTTTCCAGAAGATATGAAATGAAAAATAAATGTTACTGAAAATAATCCATACCTGATTTTTAAGTAATCAATGATAGCATTGGCTTGTTTTACATCAAAGATATTCCAGTCCTCACTTTTTTGCGAATGTGTTGGTCCTATTTCAGCCATAACTTCTCCAAGCCATTTTATGCTGTCCTCTAAGGACATATGTAGTGCTGAAATAAAATCCAGAGAAATCTTAAATATTAATTTGATAGATGTTTACAGAATAAGATAATCTAAGATGTTTTCAATGTGCCAAAATTTACTTTGTTAAGTATTTGTGAGGATAAATGGTAAAACTCTTGTTTCTTCTTAATAAATTAATACATTTTATGCAAAAGAATAGCAGCTGGCTGGACATGGTGGCTCAAGTCTGTAATCCCAGCACTTTGGGAGGCCAAGGTGGGTGGATCACTTGAGCCCATGAGTTAGAGTCCAGCCAGGGCAACGTGGCGAAACCCTGTCTCTTCAAAAAAATTCAAAAATTAGCCAGGCACGGTGGCACATGCCTGTGGTCCCAGCTACTTGGGGAGCTGAGGTGGGAGGATGGCTTGAACCTGGGCGGCAGAGGTTGCAGTGAACTGGGATGGTGCCACAGCACTCCAGCATGGGTGACAGAGTGAGACTCTGTCTCAGGAATAGCAGCTGACCCCGCCCAAACATTTGTAAATTACTATAATGCTACAAAATTGTCTGTAGAGTTTATGTTTCCATTTTAGGATTAAAAAAAGAAAAAAGTTCACAATGTACTTTAAAATCTTTCTTTAAAATGAAAAGGGTTTGGTTTTTCTTTTTTCTACAATCTTAGAATAAAAGCATGAAAACTGCAAAAAAAAGATGTTTGACAGCTGGTGAGGAATGGAAGACTTAGATGGGAGGTTCAGTTACTAGACAGCAGAACTGAACTTAGAGCTGAAAATGTAAATGAATGGAGTCAATCAACACCAGGCTTTAGCCAATTGTTTCCATGTGTAAATCTGGGTCTGAAGATTTTCAATGGAAGTCAGAAATATGGATTTTTATGTAAAACATCAAGTTTTTTTTTTCTTTTCCACAGTCACAGACTTATAACTCACGTAAGCTGTTTCTCAAATGTCTGCCCCGTGGTGCTGGTGAGAGCCGGATGAAAATGCATAGAGTGACACAACCTGGCCACCACTACCAGAAGTAAACAGCTCATTGATTCTCGTCTATTCTCTCACAGCTACACACCAACGGAAACAAACACCAGAAACTGTCTTCTGTGGCATTTGTCCAGTTGAAAAAGAACACCTTAGACTTAACTTTTAAAGTGTCTGTAATAAAAACATAAATTTCCATTTTCTTTTCTCGTTTGGTTCCGTTATGCTCAGTGTTACTTGTGACAGATAAAATATTATTTACAACCCACACACACACTATCCACCCTTCCCCTGGAAGATGGAGTCAGGTAAGTGGACTGGCCAGATTGTCCTATGTTTGCGGAAAAGTGATGGGTATGTGGACATAAAACCGAGGATGCTGGAGGTGGAGAGTAGAAAGACACTAAAGCCAGGCTGAACTGGCCGCTTGGGGGAGGTGAATGTCAGCCGGGAGCCTGAACGTGGGATCTGGGGGAATTGTGCTGCTCGGTGTGGACCCCACCAACCAAATCTCTGTCTCTCTCTCTGAAGTCATCAGTCAACATTACACTTGTTGTAATGGAGTTGATTTGGAAGGGAGGAGGTGGAGATTAAAAGAAGTTACAAGAACATAGGCTGATTGCTGGACCAGGTATTTCTGGATTACACAGCTGCTCTTTCCCACTGGGGTGTAAGTGCTCTACCCTAAATACCAAAATTCCTAATAAGGTGAAAGGAAAGTAATTTAAAATGTTAGGAAGACACTATAAACATGAACTTGTAATTTGTTTAGTATAGCTTCTTTTCTACTTACGGGAATTAGAAAGAAGCATAAAACCTATATACAACAATTAAGATCTGGTTTAATGAATTACAGTTGGTTCATTTCCCATTGCCTCCCTCCAGATCATCTTTTATGTATGTCAGATACAGTGAATTATTTCTGGATAACTAGGTTTTCCTATATCATTCTAAGTGGAATTCAATTATTATTGTACATTTCTCTCTCCATGATAAACTTCTTTTGATAATAGTGTAAGTATCTTCAGAAATGAAAAATCTGTTGGATAAAAGCAATTCATAAATGAATGGAAAATCTGAATCATTTTATTAATAAAATGATATTAATTAGAGATGCAGAGAAAAGAGAAATTCTTAGATAATTGATTATAATTCTAGATGAAATTATACTTATCAAACAAAAATACATTTATATGACTATTTCCTTCTGAAAATAGTTGAATCTTTAAAGCTGTTTTTCTATGTCTAATGTCTTTCTGTAGATAATTGCTTTAAAAATTAGGGAAGTTATAATTTCATTTATTGAACTGAAATATTTGCTCTTTTAAAAATCACATTTAGTGATGTGATTAAAATATAAAAGATTAAACCACTCAAATAGCAAAAGCTTCTAGAAACAAAATGTATTCTTGAAAATTTAGAGTAATGAAAGAATATACCAGACTTAAAATTAATTGGAAAATGTAGGATGATACCTCATAACTGAGTTTTACTGTTAGTAGTTAGGTGACCTGAGTCTCTTTTTATTTATTTATTTATTTTTGGAGACAGGGTCTTGCTGTGTTGCCCAGGCTGGAATGCAATGATGCAATCATGGGTCACTGCAGCCTCAGCCTCCTGAGCTCAAGCGATTCTCCCACTTCAGCATCCCAAGTAGCTGAGACCACAGATGTGGGCTACCATACCTGGTTAATTTTTCAGTCTTTTTTTAGATATGGGGTTTCTCTATGTTGCCCAGGCTGGTCTTGGACTCCTGGCCTCAAATGCTTCTCTTGCCTTGGCCTCCTAAAGTGCTGGGATTACAGGCATGAGTCACTACACCTGGCCTCATTTCCTTTCTATGTAAAATGAGAATACTGCAATACCTATTTTCAAAATTATAGTGCCATTGTGAGGATTAAAAAGAAATTCATGGCCAGTCACAGTGGCTAACGCCTGTAATCCTAGCACTTTGGGAGGCCAAAGTGGGCAGATCACCTGAGCTCAGGAGTTCGAGACCAGCCAGGCCAACATGGTGAAACCCTGTCTCTACTAAAAATACAAAAATTAGCTGAGCATGGTAGCACGTGCCTGTAATCCCAGCTACTTGGGAGGCTGAGGTAGGAGAATTGCTTGAACCCAGGAGGCAGAGGTTGCAGCCAGCAAAGATCATGCCACTGCACTCCAGCCTGGCCAGGTGACAGAGCTAGATTCCGTCTCAACAAAAAAAGTTCATCTGGAACTCCTGGTACTATTACATGTGTATAGTGCTTTCTAGATTTAGCCCAAAGCCAGCACATGTGATGTAGTATTCAAGAGGATGGGCTCTCACTTGCTAGTGTAGACCCTGTGTGACCTTAAGGAGTCACTGAACCCCTCTGACTCTTACCAGTTTCTCTCATAAGGTGGCATGTGAATTAAATAAGACAATATTTTTAAAGCAATTGGCACTGTGACTGGCACAAGTTAATCTACATAAATGTTACCTGAATTTGCCGTTCCTATTGAGGGGAAAACCAATTTAGCATCATAAGAACTAAAAAATATTCTACGGTTACTTGCAAACATTCACATCATACAGAGGGGAGTCCATCTAGGCCTATGGACCTGGCTGAAGGCCCAATATCCAGTCTATCCAATACTTTACAGCGGGAACGTCGAATCTTTTAGGTTCCCTGGGCCACATTGGAAGAAGAAGAATCGCCCTGGGCCACACATAAAATGCATTAGCACTAACAATAGCTGATGAGCTTAAAAAAAAATTGCAAGGAAAATGCCATAATGTTTTAAGTCACTTTACGAACGTGTGTTGGGCCGCATTCAAAGCCGTCCTGGGCCACATGCAGCTTGCAGGCCATGGGTTGGATAAACTTGCTCTACAGCTAATGTTCAGTCAGGTCCTAGAAAAACTAGACCTCACAATATATACCATTAAGACAAGTCTCCAAATTCTGTGTTCCATATTTTTTAGCTTGATCCAATTTGATTCCAGATGGGTTGACTGTAGAATGCCTGGTAGATATGCAGCTCAAGTTTGAGACAAGGATCGATCACAGACTGAGCTAGCACGAAATGGAATTCCCACACTGGACAGAGTGCACCCCTGCCAGAGGGCCAGAGTGTGCTCTTTTGGGCTTTTTCTATTATGACGTTGCTGAATGGGAGTGGTGGCTATGTGCTCAGGACTCTAGTGCTACCTAGTTGAAGTGTAAACATACTTTACCTTTTTCCTTGGCACATTTGGCTAAAATTACATTCTTTCCTAATGATAACTATCACTTTGTTCAGTTTAAAAGTGTGGAGGGATTTTTTTTTTTTTTTTCTGCCAGAAGGAAAAACTAGATTCCTTGCTTTTTTTCTGGTTAGGTTCTACATATATACTTTCTTTCTCATGGTTTATGAGGAGCTGGAGGGATCCTGCTCAGGTTTTAGAAATTCATTTTTACAGTAATATCAACAATATAAAGTTTCATCTAGCAAAAAATGTTATTGAGTCAGTTACAAGTTACGGGAAAAGGTTAAAAAAGAAATATCTTCTCAAATTTGGGATGTGAGGTCCATGAGAATTTTTACTTTCCTTTATTCTATTTCTAGTGTATGAATACTCAGCTCAGAAGTTGCCAAAACTTAGGACTGTTCATGTTACATATTCTCTTTTAAAATTTAATTTTTGTATAAGTGATGTATTCGTATTTCAAAAATACATACGAAGAAATCTTGTGAAAAGACTTCCTCCAATATCTGTTGCTCACATGCCCGGTTCTTACTACCATTCACCCCAGGGAATATCTATTATTAGTTTTTTTCTGTATCTTCCAGCATTTCTTTGTGTACACACAAATAAAAATATGGATAGATTCTTATTTTTGCCTCTTTTATAAATGAAAGCATGTAGTTCTGCACCTTGCTTTACTTAATAACTACATATTGCTTCCCATACAGTACACAGAAAGCTTCTTCATTTTTTCCTTTTTATAGCTGCCTGGTATTCTATTCTAGAGATAGCTAATCGTTACTGATAAACCTTTAATTTCAGTGTAGTTTTAAATTTACGGAAAGGTTACAAGAATATCACAGAGTCCTCAGATATTTAGAGGGTGGATGACACTGATACAACATTAAAATGAAATTAACATACCTTTGACAAATTGACTATTAAGAAAACTGCAACCTTTGTTAAGTATTACTTGAGGTTTTATAACTCAATGGAGATATGAACTATATATTTGCTATACTCAGGAAAAACCCGTATTTTTCATTAAAGGAATTACAATAAAATCCGTAACTTTTGCTTAAGAACCTCAATTTAGATGGTAAACTGAATTTGTTTTACTTAAAAAAAGAAAAATAAGGTACTTACTTTTAAGATTTTGAAGTAACATAGCTAGTAAAGTCATAAATTTTGAATACTGAATAATAGAAAAATCCATTCCTCTAGCCCACAAAAATCCAGATACATAATAATCTAGTAGAATGGCATCCTTTAGACAAGTTTCAAGGTTTTTGAAATTCAAAAATGTTCCCAGTTTTCTGTAAAATAAAAGAAAAATCCACACATTAAGTCAGATTAGATGTTGAACCATTTCTTTTCCTAAGTTTTGAAAACAGGTCTTTTTCTTTAATGAAAATTCTATAATGCCCATAATCTGAAAATATTCAGTTACATCAAACTTCATAAAACCAAAATGACATTCAAAAAAGAAAGAGAGAGAGACAGAATGAGGAGTGGGGAGCAAACTCTATTTTTGGTCTCCTGCCTCCCCTTCCTCTTTATTTTCTGGTTCTCCTCATTCTTCCCCCTTCCCTTTCTTTCTTCCTTGTGTATGTATAGCAATTTTACTAGTATTTTTTTCTCTGAAATTCAACGTCTTTTTTCATTTATAAAATTAAGTTTCTTTTATTTCTGAAAATGTTCTGGAACTAAATTGTTAAATATTATGATATATATGCATATATACACATATATGTACATACACACACACACACACACTTTTTTTTTTTTTTTTTTAAGGCAGGGCCTTGCTCCATCAGTCAGGCTGAATACAGTTGTGTGATCCTGGCTCACTGCAACTGCTGCCTCTGCAATCCAAGCGATTCTCCTGCCTCAGCCTCCAGAGTAACTGGAATTACAGGCGCCCACCACTGCGCCTGACTAATTTTTTTGTATTTTTAGTAGAGACAGGGTTTCACCATGTTGGCAAGGCTGGTCTCGAACTCCTGATCTCAAGTGATCTGCCCACCTTAGCCTTTCAAAGTGCTGGGATTACAGGCGTAAACCACTGCACCCAGTTCATTCTGCTATATTTTAAAAAGAATTCCAATTATGTATATTTTAGTCATTTTTTCTAGAGTTACAATTTTCTCCTCAATCTTCAAAATTTTTCAAGTCTACTTTGTTTTCATTTTGGATACTTTTCTCATTACTGTCTTCTATGTGTCTTAGTGTGTTTTTAGCAGTGTTATTTCTTCTGTGGGTGGCTCTAAATTTCCCCCCAAATTCTGCAAGATCTTTCCTTTTCTACTCTTTCTTAAAAACAAGTTTTATAATTTTTTATTTCTTTATCTCTTCCTTGAGCTTCTATATCTCTATTGTATGCCTTTTGTAATTGCTTCATATGTTTTAAAATTCATGATAAAATAGTTGATTATATTTTTTGACTGCTCATGGTTGTATCTTTCTGGTGTGTTTGATTTGCTATTTCTCTTTCCTGTTCCTCTTCTATTTTTTCTTGCAGTGTCCTGGAATGCATATTCTTTGTTTACACCTTATCTTTGGATGAAGTGAGTTTTTGTCCTTGAATACCTACTTTTGGGAAGTACACTGGAGGTGGAGACCTGGCCAAGTTACAAACTAGTAGGCATTTTCTGTATGAAGTAATTTTGTGTCAATTATTCTAGCATTTGTTATTTTTTTTTAATTGGTAAGGAAAAAGAAAGAAAATAATGGATAGGCTCTCTTTATTATCATATAAACAGTCAATTTCCTGTGCTACAGAATCTGCTCCAAGCCTGCACACCCTGGTCCTGCTATTGCAGACAAGCGTTCCTGGAATAGTACTTTAGGGTTTCTCCTCCTGGGAAATTAGTAGATAGATAGGTAGATAGATATAGATATAGATATAGATATAGATATAGATATAGATATAGATATTAGCTCATTCTAAGCTCTGTGACTATGAGCATCCTTCCTTATATTTTCTCCTGCACTTCTGGTTGATCTATAATGACAGTAGCCATCATCTTTATATTTTGTGGTTCGAACCATTAGCATCCTCTTGGGTTTGACAAAGATGAAGGTGGTATTTCCTTGTTGTTTTTATGTGATTTTGAGAGGGGTAATATGTGTGTGACAACTTTTTACTGCCGTCTTCAAAAATGGAAGTCCTTATTATTCTTAACATCAAAATAAATGATATAATCAGATTAATAAATACAGCAAGATTAAACAAGTTTGGGAACAAATAAAGCTGATGTCGATATGGGTCTATTTCTTCAACATCCATTTCATCTACAGTGGTATCAGGGTAGACCTCAAACCCAAAAGCGAGTTCTGATTATTCTAAGCTAATCATGGTAATTTCACCCCTTGCCTTAATGCCATTTCGTATTTGGCATGTCTCAATAATAATTATTATCCTATGATGGGCACACTCCTAAATTATTCTAAATAATTCATAACAGAGGATGAAGTTTTTTTCTGTTGAATAAAAATAAAAAAGAGCAAGTAAGTGGCTTTAGTTGCTACTGCCAGTTATCTCATAACCCTACGAAAAATGGGTTCTAAGATTAAGCCTCATTTCTCGATGATACTATTTAGACCTTCACTCAATTAACTTAGAAGTTAATCTATCTGTGAATTTCCTGTTATGTCATATATATGTACATATATGTATATATGTGAACACTGTATATTTTTAATTTTTAGATCAATAAGGTCAGTTTTTTATATTGCATGTCACTATGCACTTTGATACATTTTTTCAGGCATTCAACTCAAATGGCAGATATAGACATCCTGATGATGGTATGATGGTGGTGGTAGGGTTTTAGTCTATTAGCCAGGGATCTTTAATTTGCACTGGACATTACTTGGCAAGGTTTATTTCTCAATGTTTAATGTACAGTATCATTTACTCTTAAGTGAAAGTCAGTATGAAAACGTCCACAGTAGTGAAAACTTGTGGTATTGTTATGAGATAAATAAGTAGGCCAGTGGAGTATGTAGAAAGTCCAGAAACAGACCCAATACATGTGGGAGCTTGGTATATGGCAGAGGTATTATTTCAAATCAGTAGAGGAAGTATACATTCTTCAAAGATGGTGCTGAGAGAATTGGTTATCCAAATGGAAAATAAAATAAAATACCATCCCATACAATACATTAAAATAAAATCCAGGTAGGTTAAAGATTTAAATGGCAATAGCAAAAATTACAAACTTTTAATAAAAAAAAATTTCTGACATTTGGATAGGCCAAAATTTCTTAAAAGTGACACCAAAAATTACAAATCATAAAGAAAAATACTAATAAGTTGGTCCTTGTTAAACAAACGAAACACTTCTGGAGAACCAGAGACAATCTAACTACATTGAAAAGACAAGCTGCAGATGGGGAAAAAAATTGTAATGAACATAAAAGGGTTAGTATTCAGTAAGGAAGGAGAAGTAGGAAGCCTTCATACATTCTTAAGTCTTATCAGTAGGAGAGAGGTCTAAATACAATTAATAATAGATCAGAAATATGTATTCTCAAATTGGCTTTGATGTCCTCCATTGGTTAAGAATCTAAAGTAAAGAGAAATGATCAATTAAGATATTTCCAAAACTCCAATTATCTTTTGCAATCAATTCCTAAAATTGGGACTGCTGGATTATATTGGCCATGGTGAAATATGCTGCTAACCTTCCCTCCAGACAGGTAATGCCAAATAGGTCTTTCATCAAGACCACACAGAAAAGTCCACTTCTCTATACTCCAATCTAGTTTGGATTTTGTCCATTATCTACTAATCTAATAGAAAACATTACTTTTTTCTGTTTTTTTTTTTTTTTTTTTTTTTGGAGACGGAATCTCACTCTCACCCAGGCCAGAGTGCAGTGGCACGATCTCGGCTCACTGCAAACTCTGCCTCCCGGGTTCATGCCATTCTCTAGCTTCAGCCTCCTGAGTAGCTGGGAGTACAGGCACCTGCCACCATGCCCAGCTGATTTTTTTGGTATCTTTAGTAGAGATGGGGTTTCACCATGTTAGCCAGGATGGTCTCGATCTCCTGACCTCGTGATCTGCCCTCCTAGGCCTCCCAAAGTGCTGGGATTACAGGCGTAAGCCACCACGCCCTGCCAAAGATTACAATCTTATGTATTTCTTTGCTTATTTACTAGATTAGATTTCTTTTTAATGTCCTCTATTGGTTACTTTTTCTTATAAGTTTATAAAAGTTTTTTGCATACTTAGAGATATTAACCCTTTAGATTTATGATACAAGTTTTTAAAAGCATTTTGTTATGAGCCATTTCTTAAAGCAATTTTCTTGTGATTTTATGATTTTTGTAACACTAATCTTGAAGTATTTGCAATCACTCACTTTCAATTTAAAATAGCATTACTGTAAATAGGGGTCATCTGCTTCAATTCAGTTTTATTTTGGTGAGAAAAGGAAATTCAATTACCTTTTTTCTCATGTGCTTTCCTATTTTTGTTGACAAGTTCTAGAATAACTATTTCAATCTATTATTATCATATTGGATTTAATTTTAATTTTAAATGACCCATACTTACTACCAGGCTTCTTATATCACAATTTCTCATTGGCAGTTTCGTTGTTTAATATTCAAAATTTATCTTTCAGCTGGGTTATGAAGTAAATTTTTCAATAACACCACAGGAATACTGTATTTTCTGAGTTGTTCTAAATATTGCAATGTCTTGTTGCCCCTATAACTAAACATCAGACAAAATTCGTATTTTATTTTGCAATCATACTCTTTTGACTTCCTAAATTTTGGTGACTTGTTGCACCACTGATTTTTGCAGACTAACTTTGCTAAGGAAAAGTCTGAGGCCTGTTATTTTCCTCTTTAGGTGACTTGCTTTAAATTTATCCCACAAAAAGGCAATACATGAAGTTTTATTCTACTAAAATATTAAAATCAAAGCTTTTATGAAGTGTAGCTTATTTTTTTCTGATTGACTATGTTGAATGTATATTCTAGCTTCTTCAAATAATTGCTTTAATCTACACTTTATGTAAGTTTTCTTAAATTTGTCTTCCATGTTACTGACTTGATTTTCAGCAAGGTAAGTTCTACATTGGTTTTACTCTTAGCCTTAGTTTCTTGCCTTAGTTCTAAAAGCTACTTCTCTATATATTTTACCATGTTTTTTAGTTTTTGGTCTCTTGTTTTGTGAAGCTGATGCCCTCTTTAATTATTAGCTTCAACCTAACATTTTCTTCTGTTTCTAGCAGTTAGTTTTTCTTCTAAGTGTCCTCATCATCTGCCATCTGCACACTATGTATTTTTAATTAAGTATTTGCCCTGAATATTTGCATATGTTCTTTGCTTTTTATTTTTACTTTTCAATGTTTCGCAGTGTTTGAATGACAGTAACTACTTGCCAAAGAATATTTTGGTGAAATCTCTTTGACCTTTTTCACTTTTGCTGTCCCCGACACTCTCTCCACCACTTTCCCTAATACCATTTGTCTCTTCCCTTTTAACTTGAACCACAGGGCTAGGGATTTATCATTTCCATTCTTTGCTCAGTCATTTCACTCCAAAGATTATGTAGGGAGGCATTTGGAGCAAGATACTGCTACGGTTTGAATGCACAGTTTCCAGTATTTTACTGGCAAATATGTAAACTTTTTCTCTGGGAATAAGGGGAGCTGGAACAGGGGAGACGGGAGAGATGGCTACAGCTGTAACATGAGAGAATGTAGGGAAAGAGAAAGATGATTCACTGTTTTGGGAAGTTTGGCATAGTGATGATAGGTGATTACCTATCTATTTTGTCTCACTGAGAATTTGGGTAAAAATATTACATTCTTCTTGCATGTTCTTGACAATGGGGTGCATTTTGATTCTTAAATATGACATGCAGAAATAAGCCTCAAGGCAAGAGCTAAATAGCTCATGGAGGCCTAGTTATCGAAAGGTTATTAAAGATGTCTCAGTGTTATTTTTGTGTTTATATAGTTACTTTCATTTTAGTCCTTATTCTTTTTTAAAAAAGATTGAGTTGGATCTATAAATAAAGTCAAGGTTATATTAAAATATTTATGATGGATAGCAGCTAAGGGATCATGAGAGATGTACCCAGACATTTAACTGCTTACAGTGAATTTCAGAAATATGTTTTAATGATACTTTAATGTTTCATTTGGTTGGTTGCTTTCATGGAGAGCAATTTTTAATTTTAAGATGTAGGGAAATGTGCTGATTTCTTCTAACTTATTTAAATAGGCTTATAATTTTGTAGACTCCATGATTTTCATATACTTCTGTCACTTGGTGATAGGATATTTAAACTATATTTCTGTCATTTTGAAAAGCATATAACCCCCATTTATAATAATGCTATTTTAAATTGAAAGTGAGTGACAGATTGCAAATATTTCAGGATTACTATGACAAAAATCATGTAAAAAATCTCAAGAAAATTGTTTTACAAAGAAATGGCTCCTAACATAATACTGATGTTATTTATCCAAAGATGATGTCTTAAAATTTGAGGTCACTTCAGGTGATTTCTGCATTAATGAGACAGTCTAAAAAGGTCAACCTGCTATTGAACCTGGCTGTTGTTACACTGCTAACTTCTGCAACACCTTCTGTATCATTTACTGTATCCTAGGCCTTACCCCCTAAAGATTAAAAATATGTTCAGAATTTAGATATTTAACAACAAAGAGAGCCTATAATTAAAAAAAATCATCACACAAAGTATGATACATAGCAAAATTTACAACGTGGGAAGAAATAATTCTAAAAAGCACTTATTTGCAATATCTTTTATTTAATATTAATTGTATTTAATATAATATCTTTTACTTGAAATTTAATATAAATACATTATGAACTGTATAAAATGTGTGCCATTTGCATTGTGCTATTTTGCCTAGTATCAAATACCTATTGTTTTGTATTGCAATGATCAATAACATTTGGGGTTACCTGGAAAAGTAATATAACATTTTATGTAAAGACATGATCAGTGGTATCATGAATCAATTCTTACATTAAGAATCAGAATTCCTAACAAACCTTAATTTCTATAAAAATGGTAAAATCATCAGGAGATACTTGCTTAAAAATCTGTGAAATTTTAAATTCACTCATGCTTGTAGAGATGCAGATAGTAAGTGGTATGGCTGATCACAGATCATCAATTTCCAGCAGAGGTTGCTAGCGCTGGAGCTGAGAGTTCGGGAAGAGCCCTGTCAGTATTATTCACCCGTTCTTGATAAACCTTCCCTTCTCGGATTTTTCTTCCAGCCAGGACATTTGTCATATTCCCTTCTCAGTAGCGAGTCATCTTTATGCTATAACATTTGTAAGATTTGTCAGTGATAACCACTGACAGAGTCATTTTCTATTTGTCTGTTATGGTCCACGACACCCTGCTTGTGTCCCAAGGACTGGCCTGCAGAGACCTGACACCAGGATGCTAGTGCATGACATCATCCTCACTCTCCACACGTGATGGCCAATTAGGCTTCCATTCTAAATTAGGATCATTTTTTAAATGGGTGATTACGAAAAATACCTTTTAGGATATTATGTTGTTGGATATATCTGACAAAAGTTCTAAATAGATGATCTACTATAGAAATAAATGACCTAAAGAGTGAGATGTACATATATTGGAATTACTGCCTATAAATTCCATCGTATTCACATTTTTAAGCAACATGTACTCAATCAGAGTACTTAGTATAGCATTATTTCTGATGAAAATCACAGGCGGATGGCAAATACACAAGATTTCCAAAAAAATAAAGTGTATTGGCCATTATCATTACAGAAAACACAACTTACTTTTCTTACAACGAGGGAGAACATCCTTTAAGTTAATGTGCATACTGACAGTTTTATGAATGAAAGAGAAAAGAAGATGGCATATGCTAGAGCTTGCTTTTATCAACAAACCTCTGCTCTTGGTAAGTATTAGTAAGCTGGTCTGCAATACATTTTCGTTATAAAGGAGACTGTTGAGTAGTGCAAAAAGTCAGTTATTTGAGAATTTTTGTGTTTCGGAGTCCAGATATATTTCAGCGCATAATATCGTAATAAACATTTTGAAGAAATCTTAAATACGTAATCACAATGGTTTACAGATGCAAAACTCAAACTGTTCTTCTACATGTGATTGTAACAGTGAAGTGCTTACTCTTGAACCCCATCGATGTCCTCCGTTAACAAATCAGTGATTTGGGCAACTGAAAGAAAATCCGGAGACAGAATCTTTTCATGCTCCTGGAATTCAGTGTCTCTCTACCAAAACACAATGCAGAGTGAGTTATTGCAATCGTACATTCATATATTAAACCCAATAATATCAAAATTGGTTCTTCTTATGGTCTAGTTGCTGTCAGGACAAACATTTAAAAACAACAACCTTCGAGATGACATTTTTTCTTTTCCATATTATGCAATGGTACCTTTTACCTGAAAAGTCAAATGGCTAACAGTCAATCTGTCTTTGGGGCATATGTACAACTGGGCGATGGTTTCCAATTCAACAAATATTTATTATCTGCACATTCCTCATTGAATCTAGGGCTTATGAGGAGGCAAATACAAACAAGAAAGATGTGCTAACCTCAAGAAGCTTAACATCTAGTGAGAGGAACAAGCCTAGGATGATGTTAAAAGAAGAAAAGAACACAAGTAAGCCATAATAAATGCAGCATTCAGTCTAAAAGAAAGGACAAGTATAGGCAAAAGACAAGGAAACTCTACAGAGAGGTGTTCCAGGAATAGGCTTTGGAGGGTTGGGTGTGGCCAATGCCCCATGTGAATGAACCAGCAACACCGAGGTTATGAAGATAGGATAGTTAGGAATGAGTTCTGTAAATATCAGCAATTTATAATGTTACCTAGGTTACATGAGGAGGACTAGTTGGACTTAGGTGGAAGTGGGCGTTGGAAAGGTATGGTGGGCGATCTTAAATTTAATGATTCAACAAGTGAGTATTCACAAAGTACAGGACATTGTGAAGGCATCATAGATATTTTAGACCCTGGCTGGTTGAACAATGGTAGTCTGAGAAGTTTGTTTCTGGTAATACAGCTAGTAGCGCTCAGAACCATGAAGGTTCTGAGCAGGTAAATGACAAGACAAAACTGTGCTTTAAGGAAGGGTAATCTACTGGAGGGTAAAGGAAAGACAGGAGCAGAGGAAGAGTTAAACAAAGAGGTCATTTAAACAGTGCAGGGATGAAGCACTGCACTGCTCTGGTCTCCTTGGCAGTGTGGATGAAAAGAAAGTGGTGAATGTAGTCATGTTATGGGGGCCTAAAAGAGGAGAGAAAGAATGGAGATTCTTGAGTTTCTGAAATAGGTGAGTTGGAGAAAATGGTGGTGATACTAATAATACATACGCCACCTTTATGTGCGTTAGACAAAGGTATCCTCTTTGGGTGGAGGAAATGCTAAAAAGATTTGCCTAAGGCTGACACAGCCCTGTGTCCAAGTGTATTGCCTGTGAATAGAGTCTAGTTTTAGACCCCACTCACCCCTCAGCCAAGTGCTTTTGTTCAGAGCACAACCTGCATAACTGTACATGTCAACCCTTTTTTTTTTTTTTTTTTGAGATGGAGTCTTGCTCTGTCGCCCAGGCTGGAGTGCAGTGGCCCAATCTCGGCCCACTGCAAGCTCCGCCTCCCAGGTTCACGCCATTCTCCTGTCTCAGCCTCCGGAGTAGCTGGGACTACAGGCGCCCGCCACCATGTCCACCAAATTTTTTTGTATTTTTAGTAGAGACGGGGTTTCACCCTGTTAGCCAGGATGGTCTCGATCTCCTGAACTCATGATCCGCCCGCCTCAGCCTCCCAAAGCGTTGGGATTATAGGTGTGAGCCACCGCACTCAGCCAACGCTTTCTATATGCTAGAAATAGAGTGTTGGAAGATGATGCTAATTTTTAAATAGCAAGATGATGAGTTGATTTCAGTGGCTGAGTTTAAGGTGGAATACTAATAGCGAGAAAGAAATGTTTAGAGTTTAGTTAGAAAGGCTGGAGTCACAAAGGTCAAGTTTACAGACGTTGGTTTAGGAGTCAACTGCAACCGTGACAATGGATGAGACTGCTCAAAGCCAGGGCATGCAGAGAAGAGCTGTGAAGGGGAGACGGAAGAGGAGATTGGGAAATAGATGCAAGACAGCAGCAGCTACACAAAAATAAAAAATTATGAGACTTTGTGGGGAAAGAGGGCAAATGTTTCTCAGTTCAACAAATAGTTATTGAGTGTTCCATGCAACTGAGTTCTGATAGATAAGGGCAGCAAAAAAAAAAAAAAAAAAAAAAAAAACTGCCTTGCTGTAGTTTACCAGATAACATACCAAATTCTTTTTCTTTTTCAAGAGTGGAAAAATATCAAACCTACCACTTATTGGTAATGGTAATTGGCTTAATGTTTGTAATTTAATGTTAGGTTATTGTGCTACGTTTTTATCTTTGAAAATCTAATTTAGAAATAAAATATGCTACATTATTAGCCACTTTTTTTGTAAGCTAGGGTGGGTCAATTAATCTAAACTAGGTCATATAATTAGATTATAAACTCATTAAGGAAAAAGTATTTTAGTATGCTGCATCTAGTAGGTACTCAGATACTTACAAATCGAATTAACTGCACCCAGTTTTTGTTTAGGATACTGTTTTGATCTATAATATATGGTTATATATTTGTTTAAATGATTTTGGTTATATACATTTTTATTAGTGGTAAAGTATAATTATTCTTACGGTGTCAATCCCATTAGATTATAAATTCCTCAGGGACAGTCATTCAATCTTTCATTTCTTTTTAGAATTCCACAGTTCTTGATATGTCAACATAGGTTGCTAACTGACTGTCTAAATTCATCTTCATCATCTGATGACATTGTTAGATAGTGGAGCATAATGAAAAGCAGGACTTAGAGGAACTCCAGATCTCATGATAGTTTGACTACTGATTAATTTTATGACTCAAGGCAAGTCATTTGAACCTAAATTTGAATTCATATTAAATATCATTTTTATGTGTTTTAATACACACAAGATTACTGTCATATTAATAATGAATAAAGATATACATGAAAAGTGAATTATACAGACATTCAGATCAATTTATCTGATTTGAAAAATCTCTGGATAGGAGGAAAGTAGGTCACACAAGAACTGTATGAAAGAGAACCCAATAATCTTAACCTTTTAGACAGTACTAATTCTAGCTAAGATGCCTAATATTAGAGCCTCATTCTTTTACTAAAATGTGCAGGCTTCATATAATCATCTTTTAGGGGAGTTTGCCTCTAGGTTTTTTCTTTTGTTTTAAATTATACTCCTGGACCTATTTTAAACCAGACCGCTTTCTTGTTTGTTTATACAGTGCCTTGCATGAGAAGGATATCAGATGGCTAAAAATGTTTAATCTTTCAACACATACATTCTGCTTTATAAAAATTAAAGATATAATAGAAAATTCATAAATAAGCTAAAATACGTGCTATGTAATTGTGGCTTTCTCTGTAAAATTACATCTCCAACTAGGAAAATATGTAAGTTAAATGGCATTGTTAATTCATTTTACTCCACCACCTGGTGGATTTTAGGAGTTATTCCAAGAGCAATAAAGCTATAAGCCTGATACTATCTGCCAGATAATGTTTTTCTCTAAATTTTTCCCCTCTCTAATGTCAACTAAACTTTTCACATTTGTATATATTTTTTCTTTCTAGACTGTAAACTTTTAGGGACATCTTTATATCCATCACTGGTGGTGCTTTATATTAAAAAGATTCTTAATAAGTATTCATCAAAAGAAAGATAACAGATTTCACCAAAGATTACTAAGGAGAAGTTTCCTAGTCACAGAGGACATAGACTGGTCTGCAAATTCTAGACTTGGAAGGTGTTTTTGTTTTTGTTGTTGTTATTGTTGTTGTTGTTTTCAAGCCTGAAAGTAAATGAACGAAGGAGCAGGAGCAGTGCTGTGCTAAGTCATATTGGAGCTGAAGCGAAAGGAAAAGTCAGTAATACAGATCTGGTCTTTATTGAAAAATTTAATCTACCAGGGATTTTTTGGGGGCATTAGGTTTGATGTTTTAAAGTATTGCATTAACATACGACTTATCTTGATTACTGAGCATTTTGGCACTTCTTTCAATTCCGTGCCCAAGGAGAGTGCCTCATTCACCTTACCATAGTCCTGCTATGAAGCTAAAAAGGCAGTATTTTAAAAAACAATAAAATAAAGTGAAAGAAGAATAAGTAAACGCAAGAGCTGATTCCTTAGAATAGTTAATAAAATAGGCAAATTTTTGACAAATGTGACTAAAACGTAAAATAAATTTTGTCACATTTAGGGGCAATATATTAGAAAATTTTAAGAAAGTGGGTGATTTCCTGGGAAAATGTAAGTTCTCAAAATTGATCAAGGGTAGATGACAAAATTGATCTGATCAAAGATGAACTAAACTGGAAGTCTGCTTTCTAAAAAGTCACCAAGCCCAGATGGTTTTACACTTGTAGTTTTACTTATTGATCAAAGAACACATAAATTCTACGTTAGAATAATATTTACAGACTATAGAGAGTTCATTTTTAAGAGGCCAGCATAGTCTACACACAAAACCCTGAACTAACAAAAAAGGAAATTATAAACCAAAATCACAAATCAATGCAGGTGCAAAAATTATAATTAAAATACTTCTTAGAAAATCAAATCTTAAAATGTACTAAAACAATTTCAAGATATACCTATGACCAAATAAGATTAATTTTAGAGATTCAAGGATGGATCATCATTAACAGGTCTAATATAATTTTTATGTCAAATTAAGTGGCACAAATTTTATGATTATTTAAATATATAATATACATGCACTTACTAAGACTCAGCAGCAAAACTCCCAGTAAAATATGAAAAGAAAAAAATGCTAAACACAAAAAAGACTGTTTGGCAAGATCATATTGCAAGCATCATATTGAATAGTGAAATCCTAAGTCCTTCTTACGAAAACAAGGAACTAAAAAAAGGTCATGGATGCTAACCTTATTGTAATTCAACACACTATAGATGTTCTAGCTAATACAGTAAGAAAACTAAATATGTAACTTAAATAGCAGAAATGAGGAAATTTAAAAATCCTTATTTGAAGATTACAAGGTTGCATACCTAAGAAAGCTGACGTTGTACTAACAAAAAAGTTATTGCTAATAAAAAATTTGGCAAGATGGTTCTATATAACATAAATATATAGAAGTCAGTTTTCTCCTATATAAGAGGCTAATTAGAAACAGAAATGGTAAAATCTTGATTGAATTATACTTGGTTATAAATATAATGAGAAAGGTAGAGTATCTATATAAATTATAAAACTGTCAAAAGTTCAAGAACAAGACTTGATAAAAGAGATTTATTAAAAACTTTCAAATTCAAAGAACTAAATTCTTCCTACATTATAAATGTAATGTAATGACAATCTCAAACCCCAATGAGATTATTCTGGAACTTTACAAAATAACTTTTTAGTTCCTATGGAAGAAGACATACTTGTCAAAAAAAATAGAATGAACTTTCCAAAATAGATTTTAAAGATGAATATAAAGATGACATGATATTGACACATTAATGGACAAACGTGAGTGGAAAAGCATAGAGGAGCCAAAAATTGATTTTATATAGATAACTATGTGTATATGTATGCATATATAAATTTTAAAAAAATAAAAATGTATGTAATAAGATATATAATTTATACTTATATATGATATGTAAAATGTATGTGCAACATATAATTATATTTATATATACTATATAAAATTTATATATAATGTAATTATATTTATATATAGTATATAAAATTATATATGTAATATACACCCATATTTTTGGATTTGCTATTCTCTTCTGCTGCCTATTTTGTCCATTCATATATATGTATAATGTGATAGCAACAGTCAGTTTGTTCTCAATAGGAAGAGACAGGATAGTTTATTTAGTAAATGAAGCTGATATAATCGGTAATTCACTTCTAGAAGGAAATAAAATTAGATCCTCATTTCAAATATAAAAATATTCTAGACTTGCTAAAGACCAAATTCATAGTAAAATACGACTTTAAATACTAGAAAAATTTTGAAGATGATTTGTGCCATCTAGGGCGGAAGACAAAAGGGAGAGGAGGAGCAGGACTTCTTAAAAAGACAGTAAACCCAAAGGCCAACAGTAAGAATGACAAGCCTAAGTGTTTGTCAATATCTCCATGCTGCAGCCAGAATTTGCTACAGGTTCTAAGTGTCTGATAAATACAACTACCATGTACTCACATTTTGAGTTCAATTAGTACTGTTTTCTCAACAATATTTTAAGTGACGTTTTTGGCATTTTCCCCATAGCCTGCATAGGTTGATCTGTACTATGTGATCACAATGTGTTCACTTACATTGAATTATTCATAATTTCAAGAAATACTTCTTGAATGACAGTGATGTTGCAGGAAACGGATGCTTTTGCTGCTCAATTGAGCCCTGAGTTTTCTCTGTAATGATGGAGTGGGGTCTGTTTTCTAAAGTCTTTAGGGACCACCCAATGTAGAGAGAGTTGTCTATGGCCTGCTCCAGGACATGTTGATGATCTCTTAGACAGGTTACATCATCTTTCCCCTCAAAATTATGTAAGTGTCCTATCCTGATAAAGCCGTGAATGCATTAATTGTCACCTATTGGGTGATGTGGTCATACTGTAAGAGACACTATTCAGAAGCAGCAATTGGGAAATAATCATTTGTGTTTTCTTTTAGGTCTCTGAGGTAAGTTGAAGTATATTCCTTGTAAGTCTACTACTTATGATTCTATTCCCTAGATATTTTTGAAGATATTAAGAAAGTCAGTATATGAACAAATTATTGATACAAGATTGATCACTGAATTCCAAGTACACATTTATAAACTCCTTTCACTTACAGGTCTATTCATAACAAACATTTATTTTCAGATTTTTGTCTTTTTTTTCTGTTATGCATTCATACAGATATCTGCCAAAAGTTTAGTTTTACCATCTAAAGGGAGGCATTTCCTCCAGTATTACTAAAGTACTCGGGATGTTGAATTCAGAAGGCTGCGCAAGCAGGACTTATTCAATGTCACAGAAAAAATTAGTTCTCTGGATCTGCACCTCATATCTGCTTGTTCACAGTAACTCATAGAGTAGATTTTAATCTATGATAACCACCTTTCCTGGCATGCCTCAGACCATCCATGATTTTAATTAGTCATAATTTACTGAGCGCCTACTATGTGATTGGGATAATTACTTCTATTTTAGGTATTGGCCACAAACAACAAATGGGAAACATGGGACTACTGAAAGCTTATGCTTTCTTTCTGATGCACTTGGCAAGAAAGGAACTAATTCAGTACTGTTTGGCTCAGTCGACTACATGGGCTATTGGCTAAGTCATTTTGGATACAGAATTTATTAGAAATGACACCATAAGTGATTAGCTGTTGGGGGATCAACACTGTAAATAATCTGATCTGAGAAGAACCTTTCAATATTTACCTAAAAAGTGGTGGCCTTAGGAACAGACCACAAGAGAGAATCTTGCCATCTTTTCTATCTAACGTATGACACCCCCAACCATCACAAATGGGTGGCAGGCAGGACTTGTTTTAACGAATGACACAGCTCTGTGGATCAACTATATTCCCCATGAACTACAGGAACTCTGCTTTCATTAAAATGGAAAATGGATTTCCACCAAGCAGCGAATTAGCGTGTTATCTTAGTAAATGAGCACTGCTAATTGAGTCTCTGTTTCAACTTGATTTCTTCTGTTTGTCACTAAGTGATTGAGCACATCCTGAATTGCATGTCACGAGAATACCTGCCCTCCAAGAAGCTGACAAATGTGCAAGCTGACAATCCTAAGAGGGTAATCATGTAAGGCCTGTAACTAGCTCATTCACCTGACTCGACCATTATCAAATGATGTCTTTTCTCCTGAAGCATAGCACTTCTTTACATCTTTTAAAAAATTATGTAATTTTTAAAGTCCAGATTCATTAAAACCCCGAATGATCAGTCTTTTTGGAAAGGACATGATCTACATGGGTGAGCATGTGTATGTGTACACTGACAATTGTGCATTGTCTTAAGCTTGGTATATATTTAAATAACACAATTTAATTGGAAAATTTCCTGTGCTACTTTTGAAATTGTATTACTTACATTAGAGATCACAAGGGAATAATAGGCTTAGTAACTAGTTTATCACATTAAAATGTACTTTAATGTCTGCTAATTTCAAAAGGCTCATATGAGAGTCCGCATGCCTTAGCGGTCTGCATTTGATTTTGGTGGGAATCTCGGCTGGGAATAGCTTACATATCTCTGAGCAAGGCATGGAATTATTGGCTCTGTTTCCTCATTATAAAATTGTAGCTAACACTTATCTTCTGCACAAAGAATGTTGTTTAGAACAACGAATAATGAAGACAAGCAATGTTAATTAAGACATGATTATTCACCTTTAGAGCCTTGACGGAAGAAAAACAACTTCCTAGGAACAATAATAATAGACTCTGTGTGCAAAGATTTAAACATGTTTTGTTTGTAATATCTGGCACGGCAGATGTGTTCTTACAATCTCAGGATATTAAGTTTATGAGTAAAGTTACTTAAAACCCATTTATTATGGAGAGCTGGTGACGGGAGGGGCCTAAAGATCAACCTTTTGTCACACAGGAGGCCGCTGGTGTCCAAGGAGATTAAATAACATTCCTTAAAGTCAAGTTGATGAGCAACTAAAGCCATAACGAGAGAAGATTTTCCAGCCAGTGTCCTTTGACCTGTATTTATTTGCTTAGAAAAATGGCAAAATAATGGAAACACCAACCTTCTAATATTAATCAGTCCATCACCAGTAAACAGCTATTATTTCATGACATCTTTTGAGCAATCGCAACTGTGATCATTACAGAATTAGTAGCAATTTCAAAGAGACTGGCCCATTTAAAAATCTGAGATCAGGCCGGGCGCGGTGGCTCAAGCCTGTAATCCCAGCACCTTGGGAGGCCGAGACGGGCGGATCACGAGGTCAGGAGATCGAGACCATCCTGGCTAACACGGTGAAACCCCGTCTCTACTAAAAATACAAAAACTGGCCGGACGAGGTGGCGGGCGCCTGTAGTCCCAGCTACTTGGGAGGCTGAGGCAGGAGAATGGCGGGAACCCGGGAGGCGGAGCTTGCAGTGAGCTGAGATCCGGCCACTGCACTCCAGTCCGGGCGACAGAGCGAGACTCTGCCTCAAAAAAAAAAAAAAAAAAAAAAAAAAAAAAAAAAGAAAAATCTGAGATCACTTATTTTACTTAGAATTAAAACAAAAAACAAAACAAAACAAAACAAAAAACACCCAAAAAACAAAAAACAAAACCTGCGGTAGAAGCGCGTGGTTATGAGGGCGTTTGGGCAAGAGCCGTCCAATGGAAGAATTCACACATTTAGACCCGCTGGCACCGTGCACGGCGCGCCGGGGACGGCTGGGGGGCGCCGGGCAGCAGAGGGTGTCCGGGACCTCAGCGCAGCTCCCAGCCCCGCCGCCCTCCCGGGCCGCTCACCAGCCGGGGCCGGACGTGCGGCGCCTTTCAGAGACTGGATTTGGCTCGGCCGCGGACTCCGCGGACTGGGAATGAACGCTCGGAGGTCTCGGGTACCGGCATTGGGACCCGGAAGGGAAAGGGGCGGCGTACCTCCGATTCGGGCGTTGTTCCCGCCGGGGTCGGCCCTGCTGGGGTCGGCCCCCAGGGAGTCGTCCCCTGCGACATCGCCGCGATCTCGGCCAGCCGAGAGAAGCGGCCCCTCGTCACCTAGGCAACTGGGGTGGGGCCTGCGTCCCTGGGCCTGGGAACAGATCCCAGCGGAAGGCGGCGCCGGGCCCGAGCCTCCTCCCGCCCGGTACAGGGCTGGGGACCGCGCCGAGGAGCAGGAGGCCGGGAGGGAGGCCGACAACAGCTCGCTGCGGAGGCTCTGAATCCTCTTGAAGAGACAGAGTCGTTCCAGTTAGTAGGAGTGAACGTGGGGAAAAGGCAATTCAAGTAGCAGTAATTTAAATGAAATGATATATGTCAAAGTACCTACTGCTAGCACATTGCAAGTTTCAACAAGTATTAAAGTAAGATATATTATTTGAACTTCAACCACTGATTGATGTTTGATACTAAGCAATCACTGTAAATTCTAAAGTATCATGGTGGTATTGTGGTCATGTTTAGAAGGAAAAATATGTCTTTATCTTTTAGAGATACATGCCTAACAATTTAGTGATGATGAAATGATGTAAAATATGTGATTTATTCCAAAATAATGAGGGAGGGGCATAGGAAATGAGTGGAGGTATAGTAGATGAATCTAGATTAGATATGTGAATGGAAGGGGTTCCGTCAGTGTACTATTCTTTCTACTTTTGTATATGTTTGAAGTGTTACACAACAAAAACATTTAAAAACAATAAGAAATATCACATAGCAGCATGAGTATTCTTGACTTCTTTGGATGATCAACGCCTGCTTTGAAAATGAAATGTACTTGGCTTGTATTTACCTGCATGGAGGTTGCTATGCAGGACACTTCCTGTAAAAATCAGACATTATTTAAGTGATTCAGTTTCCTCATCTGAATGAAATAACAGTGTTGGCCTCCAATCATGACCATGAGGATTTAACAGGTATATATAATATATGAAAATGCTTATATCAGCCTTGACACCTAGTAGTGGTCTGTGTTTGATATTATTAGTGTTAGTATTAATATTGTGCTGCTCCTGACGTTAGTCCATCTTGTACACAGCTGCCAGGATAATATTTCATCATGAACCTCTCCTTTATGTTAGCCCATTGTCTTTTAGACCAAATTTAACATGTTAGCTTTATATAACCTCATAACTGTGCCTTGCCTTCAAATTGTCTCATAGTTCAAAGTATACAATTTGTACTGTCAACCTGTGTTTTCAAGTCGTCTCTAGTCTTGTGTGGCCCATCTTTTCAAGTGGGCTTTACTGTTCCCTTGATATTTTCACTACTGAAGGGGCTAGTTTAGTTCTCAGTACAAAGAATGCACGCAACAATACGTTTATGACTTGCAACCTCATTATATAGGATCCCATTATATAGGACATTAATAGGACCATGTTAAAACTTCTTCAATTGGTGAAAATAGTCACTTTTTAGTGATTGCTAGAGTTAATACAAAAGTCACCACCTTAGAAAGTCATTACAGTGCTTAACTTTTTTCATTACTTCCTTCAGATCGCTGCTCCAAAGAAATTGAAGATAACTGGTCACCTTCTTCAAAGTAAGGACCCTACCATATTCCTTGAATTTAGTGTTTGGTGACATGATAAAGCATTTATTTCTCTAACATGGAGTTCCAGTGATCTCAAAGATTTGGCTTACTTTTCAGGCCTTTAATTTTGCTGCCGTTTATTGGACAGTTTTTAGGTTTTCTTCTCCTGTTTTTGGTTTTGGACCCCAGAACCAGGTGCAAAACTCCATTAAAGATGGAATCAATTCTAACAGTAATAGGAAGGTTACCTCAGGGAGTGGGGAATTGTTTTGTAGGAATTACAATTTTACTTTAAAAAATTCAATGTTGTAATTTGTTAGAGAAGTTGGTTTTGAGGAGGTAATTTAATTTTATGGGACACAAATGTTTTGCTCAGTAAGAAGTAGTGTTGAAAACCCATTAGCCTGAAGGTTACTTTTAATTTGCACAAGTTGAAGCTGATTTTACCTCCCATTTCTTTTGTAGATAGGTGCCAACAAGAAAGACAAATCTCAGTAGGTGATATGCTTTCTTACGTGGGAAGTCATTTAAGTCTTCCTTCCTAGGTCTCTTTTGAAGATACAGGCCTCTAACCAAAGCCTGCAAAATTCCATTTGTTCTCTTAGTCTATTGCTTTAGGACTGGAAGAGAAAAGGAAGCGTATGGGTCTAGTTCACAGTTATTTTTTTAAAAGACCACTGACTTTCACCCCATCACATTGAAATGTGGGGTAGCTTGATATTACTTGATCAATTTAATTCAGGTTTCTGTTCTAAAGAAAGTTTTCCAATCGATGTGTCCATAAACCTGTGAGTAGTGCAATACTTTATCAATAAAATCAGATTCTCTTGAAGAGGGGCATTTTCATAATGTTACCAGTTTAACCAAGTATTGGATGTTTAAAATAAAGCATACTTTTAGGTATCAGGAAAACGCTTAAGAAAGGGCTAGATAATTTTATAATGGATATAGACAGTCCAGTGTGGCAATATTTGGCAATGAATAGTGACAGATTTTAACTGTGTTCTTAGGGTGGGTAAACATTTCTACTCCATTCTTCATGGTTCCTGTGTCTCTGGCTCACTTTAAATATGGTGAGGCTCTTCAACAATAAACAAAATAATGCCATTAATGAAATTAATGACATGTTAGTAGTTCAAACACTGTGATTCTTGAGGTCTTCAATCTATTAAGTGATAGATAGTGATAATCTTAAGAAGATCAGGCAGGAAACAATTCAGTATGCCCCTAAATGGTGATGAGAGATCTCATCATTCTAGAGATCGAATTTAGACAGCGCATTGTTTCTTGCCTTGAGATCCGTGAAACTTGATAGATGTAGAATGAAAAAAGACTGAAAGCAATTTAATTTGTAATTGCCTTCACTCTGGTTACATATTTTATTTTTAGCAAAGAAAGTATTCCAATAGTTAATTTTGAAATGTATTTAAAGTTTTCTTAACCTTTACCTAATACTTAAATCTGGTCTTCTCATTTCAACCAAGTACTATAGTCTGTTCAGGTCATATGTGAGAACAGTGTGAAGTCTTACCTTAATAAAACACACTTAGAACATGATATAGTAAACATACCATAATATACATTCTAAGAGTGAGTAATTATTGTAGGTTGGGAAAATGATTTCCAGAAAACAGTTGGTATAATACTATTTTGAGAATATTTATGTAACACTAATACTTGTCTTCAAAACTCTGTCCTTTCCCATTTTGGGTCCATATGTTTGTCCCTCTTTCTCTAGTCACTCCCTTTACAATGGATCTTTCTGCTCTTCAGATGAAACTTAAGTCCTTTTTCCAAACAGACAATACTGTCTTTTCCTACTACAGAGATCTCTTTAAGATAGTTTTGTGCCATTTTGCTTTCCTTCCTGATCAAAATATTGAAAAAGTAGTCCTTCTCTTATCATCTCTCCTTACCCACTCCAGCTCTGTAATCAGTCTCTCATCTCCTTAGCTCTCCAAAGCCGACCTCCCCAAAATTGCCACTGGTTCCTGTCCTTCTTAGTATGTGGACACTTTTGCTCGCCCCTCATAGCCACTCTCTGCCCATCTCCGCTTGGTCTCGTGCCAACCTTTATGGGCCTCATCAGCTGATTTTGCCACATTCCTTGCCCTCTGACTTGTGGTTGGGTTTTGCCAATGGGGGCATCACCAGGGGTTTGGAAGGTGGAAGAGTGAGATCAGGGTATTTATTCTCCCGGTCCCCTCTCTGCAGGATTACAGATTAGAAGTAGCTGAATTCCTACACCAAAAGCCCTGAAGGCCACCTTCTGTCCTTCGGCCCCCTCCACAGCTAGAGCCGTCTTGGGCTTTGGGTAACCTTATTCCTCCCCTCGCCCCTGCAGGCCTAGAGGTGGTAATGGCTTCCTCCTGCAGCTGTTGATTTTACTTCTGGCTGCTCACCTGTTTGTGAACAGTTCCTTTAATAAGCTCTCCTCAGTTACCACATTTGTTCTGCTTCCTGATGGGACTTTGACTGATTTTAGCAAAAACTAACTCCAAAACATTTAACAAGGAAGATGTCTGGCTTGTTCAACACCGTTGTTATTGCCCACTGCTTAGTTGCTGTGCAGCAAGCAGTATTGTCTGTAAGTGATCCTGGCTACTTCTTGTGGATTTCTTGCACAATTATCTAGGTAGGGCTGCACCCCAGCCCACCCCTTTCTCCAGCTGGAGAGGCTGTACCCAATTACCCTCAGGACTGATGGCAGACAGTGGAGACTGTAACTACCCATGGGACCTGTGTTATCCCTGTCTTGGACAGCCGGCTATCTCAGACAACTTGTATAGATTGCTGATTTCTCAAATCTTAACTTTCCAATGTCAAGCAGACTGTGTAGTATAGTCCCCCTGTTGACAAGACTCATTTAAAATTTGTGCTATAAAAAGTCAAAAGAACAGGTCCTGGGCCCTGGCAAGCCTTTCCATAGATGCTGGGGTGTGTCTGAGAAACAACAGTGCCTTCCTTTTTTGTTCTTGCTGATTCTGGCCTTGAAGCTTTGACCTTTCCCAATAAAACCTGTCCCATGTCACAGGAGGTTGTCAATTTGGAAGCCAGGAGGATCATACCTGGCAGGGGCTGCTGCTTGTGAGAATGCGTGTCATTCACACATTCACTTGTCCCAGCACATTTAGATTCATAATCTGTATTTGCATGCGAGTCTTGTCAATTATTTCCATTTACAGATTGTTCTTTATGGCAGTATTTACGTTAGTATTTTCATCACTCCTTTTATGCTTCAGTGAACCACTTTTAGGTCACAGATCCATGTTTGTGAACTGGTAGTTTGATGCAAAAAACAAGTTAACAGTCCTAAGCAGGGACATATGTATTATGTGAAAATACTTCAGCTGAGAAAACACTGCACCCTATTTCCAGAATGTTAGCCAAGGTAGACTTACCCAAGTTCCTAAAGCAAAGGCAGGATTTTTAAACAGATGATTTGAGCTAGCTATAAAGAATTTTTGTAAAAATCAAAATTCATCCTGCACTTGAAATTTGCAAAATATGTATGATCAAACGGTTTCACAGACTTTTTCTTTTTTCCTTCTGAAACTGCCTAAAAGTCACTGGGTGCCACTTAATTAATGACAGGGGACTCCATTGCTCTTTGAAGACATTTTTGAGGAAACCTCTTCTAGGAGATTCTGGGAAGTGCCTCCACTGAACAACTATTGCCCCCTTCTCTGTACTACTTCTCACCCCACTAACTTTGAAAAATAGCAATTCTAGTTCTACCTGTTTTACATAACACCTTCTTATAAATTTTGTTAGAAGGAAGGATTTTGAGCTTTAAGAAGTTTAAAAGCCACTAGATAATCTCTAAGGAAACTTCATCTCTGAAAATTCTATTGTGATGTAATTTCCCAAAGAATTCATTGCCTGAGACATTCACCTTGGCAAATACAAAGCTTTACTGTTATTAAACATTTCTGGTGTATTTGCACATTTATAATTCCAGGGAAGTGAAATAACATGCATTATTTCATCTCATCACCAGACTTGCACTAAGAGGCATATAGTATTATTTTTGTTTTGCAGACAAGGACACTGAGGTTCAGAGGGCCAAGGTAACTGACCTAATGTCTCATGGCTAAGTATGTGGCAGGCAGGCACAGGTATTAACTAGTTTCTATGATTCTGCAGCCCGCCCACTCTGCTCGCTACGCAGCACTACCTCAGCTGTGTGCCGTGCGCAAGACCCTGGCCGGGTCGATGAAATTTATCTCTGGAGCCTTTCCATTTCTCCTTCAGTGCCTCTCCTCTTACCACACACTTCCCACTTCCCCAAGTTCTTCACAATAATTGCTAATCCATTTAGTTTGTTACTCTTGTAGGTTATCAAGCCAGGTGTATAGTCATAACTAAAGTATGAGATGATATGGCTTAGCTCCTACCAGGAGGCATTTGTTTTGTTTTGTACTAGGAGACACTTGAAGATGGAAAATTCTTTTGCAGCTCAAATGAACGAGGTTTTAATAGAGGATTGCCAACTCGTGGGGCTTATATTTTCAAAACAGAAGGTCTTTTCTGGTGCCTTCAAAGACTTCACCTGAGAGACAGCTTTATTCCACTTACTAGTATCAGAAGCTGTTATGATGATTTCTTCTACCCTCCACAGAATCTGTTACAGTGCTTTGATAAAAATCCAGTAAATGGTAGAGCATTATGATGAAAAAAAGCAAATTAATCAGTAGAAAATATTCTTGTAGCTATGGTTAATCCTGATTCGAGTGCACTATATGAAATTTTTTTTTTTTTTTTTTTTTGAGACAGGGTCTCACTCTGTTGCCCAAGCTGGAGTACAGTGGTTCAGTCTTGGCTCACTGCAGCCTCCGTCTCCTAGGTTCAAGTGATTCTCCCACTCACCCTCCTGAATAGCTAGGACTACAGGCACACCTGTTAGTTTGGCTAACTTTTGTCATTTTTAATAGAGAAGGGGTTTCATCATGTTGGTCAGGCTAGTCTCAAACTCCTGACCTCAAATAATCCGCCCTCTTTGGCCTCCCAAAGTGCTAGAATTATAGGCGTGAGCCACTGAGACCAGCAGGAAAAATTTAAATATTATTTTTCTACATTGTTAAAAGGCCCATGTGCCTTCTTTTTGAATGAAATGCATTTCATATGCCTCAAAACTAGGTTAAGCATCTACATGAGAGAAATTCAGGGTGTCATTGTGCAGCTTTCAGAAGATTGTAACAAATGATCACAGGATTTACTAGCCATTTTCTGTTTTATTTTATAATAATAGAAGTCATTAATTTTGGGAGGAAATAGACTGTTTGCCTATGTGTGCTGGAAATCTAGGTCTATAAAGAGGATGAGAAGATTATATATGATATTTCTGAAGCTAGAAATCATAGCCTCTTGATGGTTAATGGTTGGTCTCCAGCCTGTTATTTTGATGATAGTCTCATCATGCCCCTTATGGTGCCACCTCATGGTCACTGGTACCCAGATAGGCATAGCTTTGGTGCAAGTTAGAATAGTGAATTCGGTTGAGGGATATTTTTGACCAGCTAAGAAACCTTAGGAAAAATTACTCTATCTCCGTGTAACATTGATGATTCTTCTCAGAAAATTTTTAAGCAATTCCTTATGCTAAGGAATACAAACTTAGAATGTTTGCACAGAAAAACAAAAGTAGACAATTGGAAAAGAGAAAAGAAGGGAAGGTGGATGGCAGAATAGAAGTGATGTTCAGACTTTGGAGAGAGAAAACGGAGTCAAATAGAACATCTAAGTCAAAACCACCATGACATGAGATGACACAGCTGTCATCAGGAGTCATATGAGATTAGGCCACAATGTTCCAGTAGATTCTGCTTTGCTCAGGAATTACCCTAGTAATTACTAGGAAGGTCACTAGGACAATGCCCTTTTTGGGACCTGCATCCTCTAGACAAATGACACTCTGAAATGAGTCTTTTTTTCCCTTTTGACCATTACACTTAAATTGATGCCATGGCCATAGATGCAAGTTGCATGACTGATGCAACTTGATTACAATTCAGCAGATGAATTAGGTAGTGGAGATTTGTTTAAACTATAGATTCTTAAAGACTTGGTGGGTTACTCTTGCCTGGATAGTCTTTTCATGAATGTCTGGCTATTCTTGATGTGGCAGCCTTCCCATCAAATCTTGGGCCATACTCAAGAAGAGTCAGACTACTCGATGGACTCCATAAGTGGGAGAGTCCAGTGGTCACAGGTCCAGGGTCCAAGGACAGCTTAAGATAGCAGAGCAGCGTATGCTTCTGATTTCATGTTGCTGTTGCATCCTCTAAAAACCATTGGCAAAATTGCTGTTCCTTCCTTGACTGGACAAAGAAGGGCCCATTTTTCTTGTGGACACACAATGTTGGAATAATTTTTCTCTGGCAGCAGCATATGCTAGATGAAACATTGTAGACTTTAGCTTCTTTGCCCAGATAGCTGTCCCTTTCTTCCTTATGCAAATCCTAAATCCTGGGGGATACCAATGAAGCTGACTTGGGTTGTATCCATACATGGAGAGTCAGACTCCTTATTAAGGCCTCGTTTCTAACTCCACCTTTAGTGATTAGTGATTAATTATACTATTACACTGAGAATCAGGAACCACAAAATGGAGTAAAGAGTTTTTTTCCACAATTTAAGACCAGATAAAATTGCTGAAAATGCATACTGAGACATTTTCCTATTATCATGGATTCATCCAACGAATATTTATGGACTACTGTATAAGTATCCGGTACTATTCTAAGCATTTGGTCAACAAAAGAGGCAAAAACTCTGTCCTCTCAGAAATTCTATTCTGATAAGTTGAACAAATCTACATTCTATCTGAAGATTCACGAACTTGCTAATTATTATTTTGGAAGGCATCCTGTTTTTGTGACTCTGAGAAGTTAAGATGTACAAAGAGCCTAATTACATGTGATTTTTTAAAAACTGGAAATCCTATAGGCTGATGGTTAATAGTTTGTTTAGAAAGTGGGAAAAACGGGGCAGACTGAGGAGATCAGAAGTGTGGGGTTAAGAAAATCAAGGTATGTTGCAGTCTTGAATAGGACAGTCAGGATAGGCCTTAGACAGAAGATGAGAATTGAGCAAAGTGTATCATCGCTATTGTCATAACTAGCATTCTGGCTAAGTACCTTTTGTGTGTTTCTTCCTTAAACCTTGCAACAGATGTGGTCACCGAGGCTTAAAAAAGTTAATTATCTACCCAGTATTACACAGCTATTTCGTAGAGACAATAGAATTTTAACTCAGGACTATCTGATTAAGAACCCAGGTTACATACACTGTACTATGTCTCAAAGCAGTAGCTTACAAACTGTATTTGTATTTATAAATACAGATCACCAGGATGTTATTAGCTTTTAACGCATCTATTATTAACCATATTTTCATACTATACTTGAAAGCACATACTTAAATATATTATAGTCCACATATTACCATATTGGAAGGACCCAACTTACTAAACTGTGTTAGGTAGGTACTTTTTGCAGATGTGCAAACGTTTTCTCATCTCTATGCATTTGAACAGTATGTAAATGTTTCTTTGGCTAGGAGTGTTTTGATTTTTCATGATGTAAAAAAAATCAGGCCTTAGCATGCCTGTTTACATAAAATTGCTTAACAGCTCAAGTATAGCATGGAGTAGAATCAAGTATGTCTGGTGGTTACATGTTCACATCGTAGTGGAATCATTGATAGCTCATTAATAAGGGAACCTATAACATATTTATGTAGTGTGATATTAAAGGTATTTCTAGTGTTATTAGGTTTAGGTGCTTTTTACCTGCCTTATTTTGAGGAAAGCTGGGATACAATTAGTGATTAAAGTTTGATTTTCTTTTAAGCTCTGAATTACCTAATTGAAGCATATCTTGAGACAACTAGAGAAGGTTTTTGTTTCTTTTTCCAAACTATCATTTGTAATTATT
The DNA here is from genome assembly GCF_002776525.5 of Piliocolobus tephrosceles. NCBI lineage: Eukaryota > Metazoa > Chordata > Mammalia > Primates > Cercopithecidae > Piliocolobus > Piliocolobus tephrosceles. The sequence continues at coordinate 57,664,318 of NC_045442.1, read as the reverse complement.
TATATAGTTCAAAAATTTATTTTAGTACTATGAAACCAAGTCAGAATATTGAAATAAATTTGATGTTGAGACTGATGTGACTGGAAATGTCTCATTACACTAGCTTTTACAATGACAAGCAAATGTATGTCATAATAAGTAAATACAGGTTTATAGTTATAAGTATATTGAAATATACTGTGGGCAGTAATTTATATAAATAATACAACACATTCATTTATTTACCTTTGAAGTTTAATTTTGTAAAAATTAGCAAGGGAGATGAATGGGGTAAAATCCAGTGATGTAAACATGGCCATGGATTTCTAAAATGGCAACTACAGCAATCCCTGCTTTCCCATGGTTTTGCTTTTCATACACGTGGTGCAGTGCAATAAGGTATTCGGTGTGTGGGGGAGGGGGGAAGAGAGAGAAACCACTTTTATGTAACTTTTATTACAGTATATTGTCATAGTTCTATTTTTTAGTCATTGTTACTTTCTTATTGTGATTAATTTTTAAATTAATCTTCATCATGGGTATGTATATGTAGGAAAAAACACAGTATTTATAGAGTTCAACACTACTTGCAATTTCAGGCATCCACTGGGAGTCTTGGAATGTATCCCTGAAAATGAGGAGTGTCTACTGTTCAAAAGGAAATAGAAAACATAGACTGTGCACATACTTGCTTTAACTGAAGCTAAGGAATATTGCACATTTTGTGAATATAAATAGTCCAATGACCAAAATAATCTGTTTTCTCGGCCGGGCACAGTGGCTCACACCTGTAATCCCAGCACTTTGAGAGGCTGAGGTGGCCAGATCACCTGAGGTTGGGAGTTTGAGACAAGCCTGACCAACATGGAGAAACCCCCGCTCTACTAAAAATACAAAATTAGCCGGGCGTGGTGGTGCATGCCTGCAATCCCAGCTACTCGGGAGGCTGAGGCAGGAGAATCACTTGAACCTGGAAGTTGGAGGTCGCGGTGAGCCAAGATTGCATCATTGGACTCCAGCCTGGGCAACAAGAGTGAAACTCTGTCTCAAAAAAAAAAAAAAAAAAAAAAAATTGTTTTCTCTCATCTATTTTAATCTGTATAATTGTACCATTAAAGGAAATAAAATAATATGAAAACCTTCATAATTTCATTTCTCAGTCATTGACTTTAGATGAGTAAACTTGGGGAAGGGTAATTGCTGGAGTGGTGGGGGTAAAGGAAAATTCACTTGAGTTTAAGGTTGCCACTGCTATGTACACAGAACCTGTCCCTTCCATTCACTTGCAGACCTACAACTAAAGGTCTTTCTGTAGAGTTTTTATTAGTTTTCTTCGCTTGCTCGTTAGTCTGTCTTTCTTTCTTTCTTTCTTTCTTTCTTTCTTTCTTTCTTTCTTTCTTTCTTTCTTTTCTTTCTCTCTCTCTTTCTTTCTTTCTTTCTTTCTTTCTTTCTTTCTTTCTAATCAGTGTTAAGTTGTCATAAGTTTAAAATAATAGGTTATAAGATGTTATTTGCAAGCCTCACGGTAACCTCAAATCAAAAAACCTAGAACAGATACACAAAAAATAAAAAGCAAGAAATTAAAACAGACAACCCGAGAAAATCACCTTCACAGAAAGGAAGACAAGAAAGAAAGAATGAAGGAAGAGAAGACCACGGAACAACCAGAAAAACAATAAAATGGCAGGAATAAGTCCTTATTTATCAACAACAACATTGAATGTAAATTGACTAAATTCTCCAATAAAAAAAATGTAGAGTTGTTGAATGGGTTAAAAAAAAATGGATCCAATGATCTGTTCTTGCAAAAAACATACTTCATCTATAAAGATACAAATATACTGAAAATAAAGGGATGAAAAAAGATGTTCCATGCAAATGGAAACCAAAAAAGAGCAGGAATTGCTATCCTTACGTCAGACAAAATGGATTTCAAGACAAAAAGTATAACAAGAGACAAATCAGGTCATTATATAGTGATTTAAGGGATCAATTCATCGAAAGTATAACAATTGTAAATATATATGCACCTAACACTGGAGCACCCAGAGTATAAAGCAAATATTAGAACCGAAGGACAGATGATTGTATAGACCCCAATACAGTAATAGCTGGAGACCTCGACACCCACTTTCAGCATTGAACAGATCATCCAGACACAAAATCAACAAAGAAACATTGGACTTAATCTGCACTATAGACCAAGTGGACCTAATACATGTTGACAGGACATTTCATTTGATGGCTACAGACTACATATTATTCTCCTCAGCACACGAGTCATTCTCAAGGTTAGCCCATATGTTAGATCACAAAACAAGTCTTAAAAAATTCAGAAACATTGGGCCGGGCGCGGTGGCTCAAGCCTGTAATCCCAGCACTTTGGGAGGCCGAGACGGGCGGATCACGAGGTCAGGAGATCGAGACCATCCTGGCTAACACGGTGAAACCCCGTCTCTACTAAAAAACACAAAAAAACTAGCCGGGCGAGGTGGTGGGCGCCTGTAGTCCCAGCTACTCCGGAGGCTGAGGCAAGAGAATAGCGTGAACCCAGGAGGCGGAGCTTGCAGTGAGCTGAGATCCGGCCACTGCACTCCAGCCTGGGCGACAGAGAGAGACTCCGTCTCAAAAAAAAAAAAAAAAAAAAAAAAAATTCAGAAACATTGAAATTATATTAAGGATCTTCTCTGACTACCATGGAGAGAAATCCATAAAACTGGAAATCAGTTACAAGAGGAATTTTGGAAACTACACAAACACATGTAAATTAAACAATATGCTTCCTAATGACTAGTGGGCCAATGAAGAAATTAAGAAGAAAATGTAGTCATTTCTTGAAACAAATGAAAATGAAAACACAACATACCAAAACTTTTGCAATATAGGAAAAGCAGCACTAAAAGGAAAGTTATAGCAGTAAGCACCTACATCAAAAAAGCAGAAAAACGTCAAATAAGCAACCCGTGATGCATTTTAAAGAACTAGAAAAGCAAGAGCAAACCAAACTAAAATTACCAGAAGAAAAGAAATGGCAAATATTAGAGCAGAAATAAACGAAATTGAAACAAAGAAAGCAATAAAAATGATGAACAAACAGAAGTTGTTTTCTGAATAGATAAAAAAATTGACAAATCTTTAGCCAGACTGAGAAAAAATAGGGAAGACCCACATAAATAAAACCAGAGATGACAAAGGAGACATTACAATTGATACCATAGAAATTCAAGGATCTTTAGAGGCTACTATGATCCAGTATATGCCAATAAGTTGGAAAACCTAGAAGAAATGAATAAATTCCTAGACACATGCAATCTATCAAGATTAAACCATGAAGAAACCCAAAAGTTGAAGACCAATAACAAGTAATTAGATTGAAACAGTAATAAAAATTCTACCTGCAAAAAAGGCCTGAGACCCGATGACTTAACTGCTGAATATGATCGAACATTCAAAGAACTAATACAGATCCTAAGGAAACTATTCCAAAAACCAGAGGAGGAGGGAGCACTTCCAGACTCATTCTATGAGGCCAGTATTACCCTGATACCAAAGCCAGACAACAACATATCAGAAAAGAAAACTACAGGCCAACATCCCTGATAAACGTTGATGCAAAAATCCTCAACGAAATACTAGCAAACCAAATTCAACAACATATTAAAAAGATAATTAATCATGACCAAGTTGGATTTATCTCAGGGATGCAAAGATGGTTCAACATATACAAATCAATAAGATACATCATATCAAATGAATGAAGGACAGAAACCACATGGTCATTTCAATTGATCATATGAAAAAGGATGGGATACAATTCAGCATCCCTTCGTGATAAAAACCCTAAAAAATAACTGTGTATAAAAGAAACATACCACCAGACAATGAAAGCCATATATGACAGACCCACAGCTAGCATCATACTGAAAACTGAGAAAACTGAGAGCATTTTCTCTAAGATCTGGAACAAGAAAAAGATTCCCATTTTCACTACTGTTATTCAACATAGAATGCGAATCCTAACTACAGCAACAAGAGAAAAAAATACAGGGCATACAAGTTGGAAAGGAAGAAGTCAAATTATCCTTGTTTGCACGATACAATCTTATATTTGGAAAAACAAAGTTTCCGCCAAGAGTATTAGAGCTGATAAAAAAAATCCAGTAAAGTTGCAGGATACAAAATCAACATAGAAAAATCAGTGGCATTTCTATATGCCAACAGGGAACAATCTGAAAAAGAAATCAAGAAAGTTATCCCATTTGCAATAGGTACAAATAAAACAAGATGCCTAGGCATAAACTTAACCAAAGAAATGAAAGTTTTCTATAATGAAAGCTATAAAACATTGATGCAAGAAATTGAAAAGGAAACAAAGGAAAAGATATTCCATGTTCATAGATTCAAGGAATCAATATTGTTAGAATGTCCATACTACCCAAAGCAATCTACAGATTCAATGCAATCCGTGTCAAAACACCAATCACATTCTTCACAGAAATAGAAATAATAATTCTAAAACGTATATGAAATCGCAAAAGACCCAGAATAGCCACAACCATCCTGAACAAAAGGAACAAAACTGGAGGAATCACATTACCTGACTTCAAATACAGAGGTATAGTAACTAAAACAGCATGCTACCGACATAAAAATAGACACATAGACAAATGGAACAGAATAGAGTACCCAGAAATAAATCCGTACATCTACAGTGAACTCATTTCAACAAAGGTGCCAAGAACACACGGGGAAAGGATAGTCTCTTCAAGAAATGGTGCTGGAGAAAACTGAGTATCCATTTGCAGAAGATTGAAACTAGACCTCTATCTCTCACCATATACAAAAATCAAGTCAAAATGGATTAAATACTTAAGTCTAAGACCTCAAACTATGAAACTACTAAAAGAAAACATTAGGGAAACTGCAGGACATTGATCTGGGCAAAGATTTCTTGAGTAATACCCTACAAGCATAGACATCCAAAGTAGACAAATGGGATCACGTCAAGTTAAAAAGCTTCTGCAAGCAAAGGAAACAATCAACAAAATGAAGACTCAACCCACAGAATGGGAAAAATATTTGCAAATTGTCCATCTGAAAAGGGTTTAATAACCAGGGTATATAAGGAGCTCAAACAACTTAAGAAGAAAAAAAAATGTGGACAGAAGTTCAGCCAGGCGTGATGGCTCATGCCTGTAATCCCAGCACTTTGGGAGGCCAAGATGGGCAGATCACAAGGTCAGGAGATCGAGACCATCCTGCCTAACATGGTGAAACATGTCTCTACTAAAAATACAAAAAAAAAAAAAAAAAAAAAAAAAAAATTAGCCAGGTGTGGTGGCAAGTGCCTGTAATCCCAGCTACTTGGGAGGCTGAGGCAGGAGAATGGTGTGAACTGCAGAGGCGGAGCTTCCAGTGAGCCGAGATCACGCCACTGCACTCCAGCCTGGGCAACAGAACGAGACTCTGTCTCAAAAAAAATAAAAATAAAAAAAATAAAGACAAAAGTTCTGAATAGACATTTCTCTAAAGAAGACAAACAAATGGCAAACAGATATAGAAAAAATGCTCAACATCATTGTCAGAGAAATGCAAATCAAAACTAAAATGAGCTATCATCATATTCTAGTTAGAAAGGCTTTTATCCAAAAGACAGACAATAACAAATGCTGGTAAGAATGTCAAGAAAAAGAACCCTTTACACTGTTGGTAGGAATGTAAATTAGTATAACCACTATGGAGAACAGTACATAGGCTCCTCAAAAAACTAAAAATAGAACTACCAGATGATCCAGCAATCCCATTGTTAGGTATATACCCAAAAAGAAAGGAAATTAGTATATCAAAGAGATATCTGCACGCCCATGTTTATTGCAGCATTGTTCACAATAACCAAGATTGGAAGCAACCTAAGTGTCTATTGACAGATGAATGGATAAAGAAGGTGTAATATATACACGTAACGGAACATTGTTCTGCCATAAAAAGAATGGAATTCTGTCATTTGTAACAACATGGATGGAACTGGAGGTTATTATGTTTAATGAAATAAGCCAGGCACAGAAAGACAGACTTCGCATGTTCTCACTCATCTGTGGGAGTTTAAAAATTAAAACAATTGAACTCATGGAGATAGAGAGTGGAATGATAATTACCAGAGGCTGGAAAGGGTGGGGAACCGGGGGGAGGGGGAAAGTGAGGATTGTAATTAGGTGCAAAATATAGTTAAATAGATTAAATAAGATACAGTATTTAATAGCACAATAAGGTGATTACAGTAAACAATAACTTACAGTACATTTTAGAATAAAGGAATGCAATTGGAATGTTTTTTGCACAAAGAAACGATAAATGCTTGAGGTGATGGATATTCCGTTTACCTAGATGTGATTATTACACATTGTATGCCTGTATCAAGATATCTCATGTAACCCATAAATACATACACCTGCCATGTACCCATACAAATTAAAAATTGTAAAAAGTCCACTTACTTACATAGGTGGAATGTAGTTGTTTTTTGTCAGTGATACAAGGGGTGAGCATTCATAATATTATTTCCATAATTATTACTTTGGCCACTAGACAGAATTGTCTTCAGTGGCCAATTAATATATTGAGGATGGTTTCACTTGTATGGAAATCATGTCTTTTTATTTTTTTAATTGAGACAGGGTCTTGCTGTGTTGCTCAGGCTGAAGGACAGTGGCATGATCATGACTCACTGAAGCCTTGAACACCTGGACTCAAGTGATCCTCCTGCCTCAGCATCCCAAGTAGCAGAGACTACAGGCACATGCCACCACACTTGGCTAATTTTTAAGTATTTTGTGGAGACAGGGTCTTGCTATGTTGACCATGCTGGTCTCGAACTTCTGGCCTCAAGTGATCCTCCTTCTTTGGCTTCCCAGAGTGTTGGGATTATAGGCATAAGCCACTGAACCTTTCTGGAAATCATGTCTTGTTATGGGGCAATTAAGGCATAAAAATTTAACCAATTTTTGTATTGCATTAGTGGAATTATTGAAATAAGTATGAGGTAATAAGAAAAAGACAAATCTCCTACCCCTATAGAAAAATAAGAATGTAAGTGAGTGTATCTCAAAAGAAAAAATAATGAAAAGTGTTCAACTTCACGAATGTTGAAAGAAATGCAAGCTAAAACAATCATAGCTCCTCTTGCCTGTCAACATTAGCAAACATGGGGGCAGGACAGTCTCATGCACTTTTTGTGGGCATGTGCATTAGCAGTATTTCTGGATGTTCTTATGACAATATGCATAAAAATTTATGCATACTCCTTGACAATATGCATAAATTTTTGCATACTCCTTGACTTGGAAATAATATTTCTAGAAATGTGTCTTAAGGACATGATCATAAATGCCTGCAAATACACCTATAATTTTTAGTCTAACATTGTTTATAATTGTAGGGAAAAAGGGAGAAATAAGGTAATGTCCAGTAATGGGTTAATGATAAAGTAAATCAAGTCAGACTCATAAAATGTAATTTTAGACGGTTACAAAGTATCATATTTGAGAAGTTGTTAATGATAAATTAAGTGAACACATTACCAAGTAAGATGTATACAATATGATGCTCATTTGTGTATCTATCTGTATAATTATAATAATATATGTTTATTTAATGGAAGAACTAGAGGAATGTTGTCTAAAATATTAAATGTCTTTTGGTGATTTTTTCTTGTTTATTTGTACTTTGCAAGTTTACTGCAATATGTATGCAACATCATTTTTACTTCTTAATAGAAATTTACAAACTTACACAAGAATAGAGAGAGCAGCATAATGAACTTCTGTGTAGCTATTCCTCCCATTTCAACAATTATCTACTACACTTCTTTAAAAAGAAAAATAAAAATATTTTTTAAAAGTACAATTACTCAGAAACCATTGTGCTCAAATCTCCTGGAGCAACTTATTGTAATTCTTTATAAAGAATTTGTTATATTTTCCCTTGAAAAACGTCGTGTTTCCACTGCCAAAGTCCTGGTTTTCAAAGCTTCGGCCTACTCACCAACAATGTTTGTATGAGAAAGCTAAAAGCATTTCAGTGTTGTTAATGAAAAAAGTAAATCAATAATGTGATTTCTTATTTTTTTAATCCAGTAAAAAACACGTAAGTTTTCTGGCAGTTTATTACTATTTCTTTGAACACATAAACAAGAAACTTAAGAACAGTAAGATCTAAAAGGTGATGTAGCCAGCCGTGTGTGTGTGTGTGTCATCTCTTTTCATCTAGTTTAGGGATCAGGGCAGAACTTGGTAAAACACATTTCAGTAAAAGGGCTGTCTCTCTGCTCTGCAATCAGTTTTGGGAGCACTTTCATTCTTGAGTTCAGAATTTGAAATATAGTCTGTGCTGTGCAAGCAGATGTTTATAAGGAGCTTCTAGAAGAAGGTAAGAATCAAGGGTGCTCCAAAGGATTATGTGCCTACATGCCAAAAAAAAAAGACTCCTGTGAGTTTAAGTATTTTCCTCATTGAAGCATAAAAGACACAAAGAAGTGCAACAACCACCATTTAGTGTATTTCCAACTAAAAACCTCAGCTCTAGATTCCTGTGTTTCTACCGAGCGTTAAAGGCACATTTTTCACACTGTGTGTTAGTGGGAGTGTGTGCATTTGGATGGACTAACCCCTCTGGTGAACTTTAATGTGTACTATTTTAAAAAATCCCGGATAACTTACTTTTGGAAAGTGGATATTGTTTATTTCTTTAATTTCCACAAGGCCCAATGCTGTGGTTCCAATACACTGGGTATAACTGGACCATAAAAATAATAAATGCATGACAACATGAGTATAAACATAATAAATGTCCTGCATTCACATGGCAAATTGTCGATATCTATTGACATTTGTTCTTATGGCATCTATTAAGGCCACACTATATTTATTAACTTTGGTTTGATTACACTGCTCCATTAAGTTGGTAATTTCATTATAGTTTAAGAGGGATTTTAGCTGCCGGATTTAGTTTAAATTTTATGCAAAAGTCCAGAAGTCCTTGGGCAGTGAACACATTTTATATAAATCAAATAAATAATTAATGAATGAGAGCTATTTCAGAGAAGCAGAAAACAACAGAATCAAGATCAGATAACTTTTTAATAACACATACTGAGAAACTGTGCATAGAGATTAGAATCCTAAAGCTGTGTCAGGTATATTCATATACTTGTTAGTCAAATATTGTCATATAAAAATATCCCTGTCAGAGGGAAACATCGCTTTAGTCACAAAATTGGTCTTCAGCTCACATAGACTGTGAACAACAAAGAGAGATGCTTACATAGGGCAATAGGATGAGTAAATTTGCTTGTTTCTGAACTCATTTTAAACATGACACGGCAGATATTTGATGAGTAAAATGCTTCCATGATTTAAAAAAAAATCCTATAAAAGTTGCCAAAAGAACTGGTTAGGAGTGAATATATTGAGTAAGGGCCTCTTTAGCATGTAGTCAGTCTCATCTGTAAAATATAAAGATGTCATTCTGTGTTATTTTAGTTACTATCTATTGACAAATCATAGATTACACCTAGGTTTGACCTTTCTGTTCTCAGCCCACTTATTTGTTTAATTTATTGTTCTCTTTGAAAGCCCTTAGAACAAAAAAGAAAAAAAATGTTTTCAAAGCCTTGAAAACAAATGAGTAAACACATGTTCTACTTACCATTTGTCAGACTGAACAAAGCTCTTTGGATGTGCTCAACAGCTTTTGGAGGAAGACAAACACTATCAGTGAAATAAATGAACAATTTCTTTGGGATCAGAAAGTTTCAACAGAAGCTATTAATTTTTATGAGCATTAACTCTGACAAAAATCTATGTATCTGTAGGCTCCCCCACCATATTAACATCAAGAATAAAGAATCAGGCAATTCAGATGAAAATTGTAGCATATGGTAGGGTCTTTACAATGGTGGGAAGATAGGCCAAAAATTATGTTTGTAAATTTCTGAAATGATTTCCAGAAACGCATTACAGGCTAAGTGCTTTATACAGTATGTATTGTTAGCAGGTGTTGTGAGCACTTTATTTCTTACACACAATGCTGACATTTTACTCCTTTATACTCTTTCAGGGAACAAGCAGCATAATTGGAATTCCTTTGAGAATGATTTGTTAGTTATTTTGGACCTTTACAGGGAGTAAATGGTAAATAAGAGCTGAGTTTTTGGACATTAGTATCTATTGGTTGAGCGGATTATACTGTAAATTTTAAAAAGGAAGGGCAATTTAGGCAATGATACTAACAGCTGCACGGTTATTGTGTAATAGTGGCCCACCTGGGCTGAATTGTGAATTGCAAAACAAAGCTGAATGCTTTCACTTCCATGATGTATTATGCTACAAGGGAAGCTCTCAGCTAAGCAAAATGTACAGCTACTGTCAGACCATCCCTCTGCCAAATTACTACTGCACTGAAAAATGACTACAGTGATATCAGTTGGTGAGATCATCACAGTCTACTTCTCTTAATGTTTCCATCATTTCCGATCCCAATTTTACATCTCAGTAATTTATTTTCAGTAATGAAGTGTTTTCTCCTCCTCCACTTTGGTAGAGCATATACTACATTAAAAAAAAAATTTATTCAGCTATTTGAGAATGAAAATACATGCAGTTTCCTCCCTCCATCATGAGCAATGTAATAAGTGAACAATGTCTAGCTAATGAGTTACTTGTTATAATTTATACTGGTAATGTGCAATTATTTTAAACAGAGGAATGTTCGTATAAGTGGGTTAAACACAGCTAACATAAGCCTTCTTGTACTTAAGTATTTACTACCAAATGATGTGACTGATTAGCTTTGTTCAAGTTTACTCACAAAGAAAAAAAAAAAGATTCCTACATCTCCATCGAGATCCTGACTTTTCATTTCTCTAATTTTCCTCCATACTCTATAGTGTTGAAGAGAATAATGGAGGCTTCTCGAAACATGAATTCTTAGAAAAGGAAGAAGTTGAGACATAGGGAAACCATGTGGTCTTGCTGTGAATCATTACAGATATGAGCCAAAGAAAAGTTGGGCATGATATCAAGCATTGTTTTCTTTCCAGGTTTTTCTAAATCTGGCTGAGTTTTACAAACACTTCAGGGGAAGTTCAGAGTTGTGCATTTTATTCCTAGATCTTTCATATGACCCTGAGAAGTCACTTAAGCTTACAGATGTGGGGGAGATGGATTTTAAGCCACCTTTCAAAATCGATCTGTAATAAAAGATATTCCTTTGGATGCTTTCTCTTCATACACACTCAGATGAATGCATGGAAACAGTGATACTGTATTTTGATGCAAAGAATAACTCAATTTTTAATAAAGTGAATGGCTGCCTGCATACATTTGTTAATCAGTTTTCTCTTTACTTGTTTTCTTCCAGTAATGTGGTTTCCATTATACATTTCAATTCTGCTTCATTGCTGGTAAGCATCTGTTTTAAAATACAGTTAAAAATTGGTACTCTTGGTCCAATTCCAAGGGGCAAAATCAGCAGGAGTAAGTAATCCCACAGCCTTAAGAAGAACCTTCTTAACCATGGAAAGAAAAGCAATAAGTACTAAACTTTGAATAAAAGAGCCATAAATGAGTCTGGAAGCCTCATTTACATTGTAATGTGCATACCAGCATGATGTCATTATCAATTAGTGTGAGTATTTTCTAACAGCCATCTATTCGGAGTATGTAGTCATTTAGTTTATGGTTATGATTGTGGGGTGTGTGTGTTGGTATCAGAGAGAGAACACTAAAGCAGCAATGTCCATGGCAAGTAGTAATACTGAAAAAATTTATGCCGGTCATGAATCAGTCCTCCTTCATTTAATATTATTTATTGATAGGAGGTAGGTAGAGTACCTCAATAATCCATGTGTGTTGAATAGAATAATAAAAATCCAGATGTAATTTAATCTTTCTACTGTATGAGTTAAAGCAATAAATAAATATATGTATATTCTTTTTTTGTCAGTCCTATCAGTGTAATTTTTTTTCTTTGGGATTTTGGAAAGCTATAGTTATTGTTGAAACTAATATTTCATTCTCTGTGTTTTGTCTTGCTCGATCAATTTCATTATGTTTCAAGACTACTGGTGCATGGATTAGTGTAGTCTGAGGTGTGAGGTGAGACTGTTCTCTTGAGTTTTGGGTTTATTCTTTATAACTCTGTGAGAATAAAGGGCATTTTCATGGACATTCATGTAGAGGTGTGCAGCAATTTTGATGGAGCAACTATGCATCCTAAGCCTGGTTTCTTGCTTTTAGACTGTCTTTTAAAATTAAATTTCCTTTATTTCTACTTCCTTCTGTACATATGCTCTGAAATATTCCATAGATTTTTAAAAAAATCCTGTTCAAATATGATGGCTGAGACTCACGAATGAAAGGTATCCAGGTCGTTCATATATTTGTGGAGAGTATTTCTCAATGATATTATTGAAAAATATAATGGGTTATCTGAGAAATGTGCATGTTGCTTAAGAAAAAGAAAATGCTGGAAAATGGTGCTTGGTTTACCTGTACAGTAAAGTACAAAATAGTAAACAAAACAAAACAAAACAAAACAAAAGAGCAACAACACCTTGTTTCTGGACTCTGCTGTAAGCAGGATTTTTTTTTTTTTTTTTTACCTGAAAGGCTGTTTTTTGTATTTTGTTTTTTTTTTTTGGGGACAGCGGTATCTATGGGTCTCTGGGCTGTCAGGCTGGGGCTGTGGTGCTTTGCTGTGAGCACGCTGCAGTTTGGTGATCTGTGTAATGTTTTGTGTCTTTGTTAATCACACAATGGAAGGACGGAACTTACTGAATCATGTGCTTCATTACAACTCTAGAAGAGCACTGTAACCGCCTCGTGGGAACTTCCTTGGAGGGAGTTATTCTGGTTGCAGTCACTATGTAAATACATCTCTTCAATTCCTATAAAATGGCACCAAGACATTCTGCTACAACCGAGTTAAAAAGCAAAATAACCCTTTTGATAAGCTTTCCTAGTGGAGTTTTTTTATGCTGCATTTAATACTTCATGGTGTTAGCATGCTAAATTGCCAGGGTGGTAATTGAATGAGATAACGTATGTAAGATCGCACCAGTACAGTGCCTGGGAGATGGTGAGCGCTCAACACACGATAAATATCCCACAATGATGCTGGCGATCCACTGTGTTCACAGTGCGTATTAGGTTTCAAGTGGGCATCCATCTAACTGCTTTGTTCGAAAATTTGGATGTGCTCCATTTTTTCCCAGCACACGAATGTGTATTTTTTAAAAAGCTTATACACTTTTCCACCTGATTCCATTCTCTCTTTTTCCTGCACTTTATCCATCAGAATCCTAACTCGTGTCCTATCCATCTCTCTTGCTCCATCATCCTCTTTCCTGCGTCTTATTATAAACACTCTCATGTTTCCCTCTAAGCCCTGCTCATAAAATCCTCCTTGATCCAGCCTTCTCTTTAAGCAATTAACTTAGGTGTATTCATTCCTTCCTAGCCAAACTTCTCAAAAGAGCTGACTACTTGATATCACCTCCCAACTCCCGTATAATTCGAAAATGACCAGTGATATGGCAGAGTGAATATAAAGATACAAAGCGGTCTGTGCAGCATTTAGTGATCAATTGCAAATTGAGTGTGAATGAGGAAAAAGAAGATGCTGCCTCTCTAAGTCATCCTCCCAGTATTTACATTGTGAGTCTGGATGGTTAGTCATTGCCTTCCATACTGTGGGGGATGCCAAGAGAGGCAAGGCATGGTGTCTATCTCCAAGCTGCTTATGAACTGCTTGCAGAGAGGACCCCATACATAGCAAGAAAATTGAGAATGAAAAGGAGTATCAGGTGGGCGGTCCAGGCAATGTAAGTCATGGAGTCAAGTGAAACAGGCTCCTTAGTGCATACGGAGGCACATTTGAAACTGAGGTCAGCGAGGATTTATGAAGACAATGACTCCCGAGGTTAAAAGGCAAACAGACACCCCTTGTTTGGGAGGGGAATAGTGGCAATATTGGAGCTAGGTTTAAAGGTTGGGTCCTTTAAATGTGACAAGGTTGAGGATACAGTTCCGGGGGAGGGAATAGTATGTAAATATGGTAAATGATTTAATATGGTAAAATGTTTTCAGTAGTCGGAGAGGAACAATCTGGTTAAGAAAGAAAATTCTTATGGGCGGGTAATGCAAGTCAGCACAAAAGTAGTACCTAATGCTCACGTATTCAATAAATACGTTCCCGGAAAGTGAAATAAATAAGGATTAATGTATTTTGCTCTTTAAAAATCATGACACCTGGCTGTCTTGCCAGTGAGTGAATGCTCCATCAGGCTGTCATTGTGGCCAGTCTTACCTTTACATAAATTAAGCAATTGCATTAACTCTTTCAGGTTTTGTGGGACTCTATCATTTGCTATGTGAATAATTAACAAATGCCAGTTAATACACTTGATGTATTAATAATGGATGCTACCTACAATAGAGAGTGTTCCTGACTTCCTGGATGTAATTTCAATAAATATTTGAATGTGATTAATGTCAGTGCATTTTTTACTATTAAGTATCTCAAGAAATTATTGAGTTATATGGTACTCTGTGGGGCAAATTTAGGAAGGAATTATATTATGCTTATTAATTACCAGATACTTCACAGGTCCTAAGTCATTTTTAAATTCCACTAAGTTCATTATGCTCATAAGGATAGGGCTAAAAGGGCTCAATTAGCCCCACCTTTCCCAGAATGTAACTTACTCCTCAAAGCGACTCATCAGATTTTACATGGCCAGAGGTTCAATTAATAACAAACTTTTTCTGTTAATTAGAAATGACCCAAGATACCTGACATTGTTCTTGTGGCTTCCAGTCACCCACAGACTTAATGTGCTTATTTATTGCTTAATGGCAATATTTTATTGGTATCTATGTATCAGTTTGTCAGATTGGGTTATTCTGTGTAATGTTGCAAAATATTCCTTATTTTCTTTTCCTTCTGAAAGTTTGTGTTCCTCTAAAGAGGTTCTGTGGAATAACATTCCGTTAGTAATTTTGAGGGGTGCTGCCAGTGGAGTCTAGAGCTATGGGAAGTAGAAGGTGTAAACAGAATGCATTTGCTTGTTTATATACAACCTGGTGGATGTCTAAAGAAAATTGAGTATTATTATGATTGAAAACATTAAATCAGGTCATCAAAAGAATTAAATCAGGTCATAAAAGGAATGTCTACTTAATTATAACATACAGTAGATGATTTTAGGCTCCTATTCAAAGACTACACCTGTAACCTCACATAGTGTTGCTGTGAAATTTTCCTCAGACAAGGCTCACTAGACACTAAGAGCTGAAAGGGAAGTTAAGTATTGTTCAGCTCAAATGCTTAACATGACTAATCACCAGGGTTTTAGTCTAATTAAAACGACAGTGAGGTATCAACTCATACCTGTTAGAATGGCTTGTATCAGAATGACGAAAGATAACCAGTGTTGGTGAGGATGTGGAGAAAAGACACCCCTTGCACACTGTTGGGGGGAATGTAGTACACACATTATGGAAAACACCATGAAGGTTGCTCAAAAAATTAAAGATAGGACTATCATATGATCCAGCAGTCCCTCTACTGGATACATATCCAAAGAAAATGAAATCAGTATCTCAAAAAGATACCTGCACTCCTGTGTTCATTGCAGCAGCATTCACAGTAGTCAAGATATGGAATCAACCTCAGTGTCCACCAGTGAATGAATGGATAAAGAAAATGTGGTATATATACATAGTGGAATACTATTTGTCCTTTCAAACAATGAAATTCAGTCATTTGTGAAACATGGATAAACCTGGAGGACATTATATTAACTGAAATAAGCCAGGTATGGAAAGATAAATATCACATGATCTCTCTTACATGTAAAATCTAAAAAATTAAACTCATAGAAACAATGAATAGAATGGTGGTGGGTGGTGGGGAATTGGGGAGACATTGGTCAAAGGATACCAACTTTCAGTTAGACAAGAAAAAGAACTTCAAGAGCTCTATTGTACAACACGCTAACTGTAGTCAATAACAATGTATTGCATGCTTGAAAATAGCTTAGAGAGTAGATTTTAAATGTTCTTACCACAAAACAATTTTTTGGTAAGAAAGTGTGATATGTGAAGTGAGGCATATGTCAATTAGTTTGATTTAGCCATTCTACAATGTATATATATTTTGAAACATCATATTATACAACATAAATATACACAACTTCTATTTATCAATTGAAAGATAAATTAGTAAAACAAACAAAAAAGAATTATTTAGTTTGCCAGGCTATTTGCCAAGTGAGGAGCCTGAGGCCCAGAAAGTGGCTGAATTACCCAACTTCTTGCATCTAGACCACATCTCTTCCTTGTACCACTCTGCCACTTACATGAGGGCCCTGGATTCTGAAAGTTCTCTGAGATTCTATGGTTCATTATTTTGTTGTGCTTTGGAATCAAGTGGTTCTTTATTTTTCTTGTGAGTGCAGGACATATTTCCATAGTAATACAAACTACTTTTTGTAGTTTAGTAAATGAAAAATATTTACATGACTGGGCGCAGTGGCTAACGCCTGTAATCCTAACACTTTGGGAGGCCAAGGTGGGTGGATCATCTGAGGTCAGGAGTTCAAGACCAGCCTGGCCAACATGGCGAAACCCCATCTCTGCTGAAAATACAAAAATTAACCAGGCGTAGTGGCACACGCTTGTAATCCCAGCTACTTGGGAGGCTGAGGAAGGAGAATCACTTGAACCCAGGAGATGGAGGTTGCAGTGAGCCAAGATTGTGCCACTGCAATCCAGCCTGAGTGATGGGAGCTAGACTCAATCTCAGGAAAAAAAAAAAAAAAGAAAGAAAAATATTTACATACATGGAGGATGTAATAAAATTACTTTTCATTTACTAAGGTTGGGATACATGGTGGGTTCAGAGGCTGAGCTTTGCTGTCTGACCGGCATGGATCGAAGTACTGACCGCGCCACTTCTTCAGTGACATTTGATAAGTTACTTAACCGAAACCTCAGTTTCTTCATGAGCAAAATAGCATTTTTTTGGTTATATGAGCATAGTGAATAGTCAATAAATATTACCCTCATTATCATTCAATCAATACTTATTGATCAGTTGAGTCTGGAAACAAAATTCAAGGGCTTCATTACTACCTTTAAAAATGTTTCTCATTCCATATTTTAAAAAAAGTGATAGTGATAGTATTTAGAGATAAAATTTGTGAATTTGTTCAAGTATGTTCTTTATTGGTGATATTTCTAGATTTATGAACTTCATGACCTATGGGTGCTGAACTTGTCTGAATGACACAGAACAAAAACAATCCAAAAGGTAATTTATTGACTTACTGGTGAGTCAGAGGTAGGTCAGATTTCAGGCCAGGTTTGATCCAGAAATTGAAACCATGTTACCAAAGATTCCATTTACTTTCTAACTATCCTCTTTGCCTTCCCAAGTGTCTATTTCATCCAAGAAAGGCTCAGTTTCTGGGAACTGAATGCTTCCTAATTCAAATTAAGCAGTGAAAGAGAGAAAATCTCTTTTGATAGCTCTCAAAGAAGAGTACAGAAATTTATTTTTTAAAGAAACTCTCAGCAAAGATCTTCTTGTGTTTCATTGACCCCCACTAGGCTCTGGTTGTTATGTCAGAGACTGAATGTGTTAACTGGTTTGCCAGAATCCATTTCTGGTGTGGAGAATGGAGTCAGCTTTTCCTGAACTAAACACTGTGTTGGAGAAGCAAGGACACTCAAAAGAAAATTAGAAAATACTTACTAAGAGAGGACAAATGGATAAGGGTAGGCCAAAATATGCACTACATATTCCCAAAGCTACTGGTGTGTCCCAAATTTGAGGTCTAGTGTTAGCTGTGACCACAGCTCTCTATTTTATATAACATCGAATTCTTTGCCCGTACACTGATTAAAATAGGCATTATGAACATAGCATATTAGCATGGATGTATTTAAAGAATTACATCTATTTGTACTCAAACTTTCTCAATCTCTTCTCAAAGCAGTGACCCACAGAAGAGTTTGCTATTCTTAGACAGGAGGTCTAGATTAATTATAATAAATATAGCACATTCTGAGCAATTCTGAATCTGGAGTGTGGTATTTGAAGCTTTGAAACCAAAGACAAATTACTGGCATTATTTTGTATTATCATGTAACTGAATTTTCATCTTCAGAAAAACGTCTTATTAAGCAAGATAGAAATGAGGTTGGAATGGATTCATTGGAATCATTTTGGCCAAAAACATATTTTCTACTTTTAGCAAATTACAGCATTATCAACATGTAATCCTTCTTATTTTCCCACATGTTATTTAACAAAATATTAGTCAAGTTGGAAATTATTTTTTTGTTGCTATCAAGGAAATGTATGCTCCCAGTTCTGGCATCCTTCAAGCATTTACAGATGATGCTTCACAAATGTCTGAGGATACAGTGTTTATCCAAGCTGCAGTAGACTAAAAATAATCATGGCTCCAAAGTGGTTTGCATCCCCATGGAGAATATATACCTCACTGACAGGAAAATTATCACAGAACTAAACGATACCAAGCACAACAAAGTGATGCAACCATAAACTCTCAGAGAATTTTCAGAATACAGAATTATTTTGGACTTTGTGGCTTTTGAGTGCACCAATGAGCCTCATGATAGTGGCTGAGCTCCCCGGAAGAATGGCAGTATTTTGGACAGTCTGTTAGTACTTGGAGCCATGGATTTTTTTGAGTCAGATGAAAGACACAAATGCTCATACCAGAAAACGTCTTTTCCACCCCAAATTTCATATAGAATTTTGGGGGGTTCATGTACTCCCTAAAGCCAATTTTTAGACCTAAGTAAATATAAACCATTTTTTTATCAGAATGCAAAATGAAGCCCGACTTCCTTGAATTTTAAAATTTAATATCTGGCTTCTTACTGGCAAAGATGTAGTGACTTGACAGACCTGAGTTCAGTGTTTCCTAAAATATATTTCTAGTAGTTTAATCTAACAGGAATAAGAACCTATGAAGGAGTAAGGAAAATGTAGCATCAATGGATTCTTCTAATGCCTTACACTTAGTAGGTACAATGAATCTTATATAAATTAATGAAAAGTCAGTCTTAAAATTATGCAGAGCTAGCAGCTCAATTCCAATGCTATAAAAGTAATAATGGGCAAGTATTATTAAATGATTCCCAGTTATTTTGGTCGTACACAAACTACTTCATTATTGTACAATTTTTAGGCTTCTAAATAAGGTTTTCTTAATATGTGAATTCATTAGAATATGCAAAGTAGTTAAAGTGCCTGGCTAGTTTCCTTCAATTTTTTGCTTTTATAACTTCAGCGAAATTTTTTTTAATGAATAATATATTATGTTTATGCTGGTATACAAACAATCCCATGAAGATATTTCTTACATTCTAGATTTTAGAGTCGATTTTACTTCTGTCTTTTGATTTTTATAATTGCTAATAGGCTGAGTGTTTTCTAAAATCAGTGTTCTCACCGGAGAGATCCGAAACATCGACTCAAATGACTGAAAAAACACGACTGGTCCTAACACTGAGCAAAACTATGTGGAAAATTTGTAATGATTTGTAAACATTTCACACTTATTATGATTCAGATATGGACTGTAGCCCAGAAAAGATTTGGATTTATTTTGATTGTCCCTGTAATTAGCTCAGCAATGTTTTTCTAAGTTATGATTTCATGCTGACTATTAGAAGTTGCACATTGTTGAGATGCCACATGTAAAGAAGGTATGAGATTATATGGCAATAATTAAACACACTATAAGGTAAATTGAACAGGACTGCAAACCAAGAAAACATGAAGTAAATGTAACATAAATAGACTTAAGAAGGCAAACTGATATCTTGTTCTATGTTTTAGATAAAATTCTAAGCACATAACCCAATTCAATTTTGTACAAGCAGAGGAAAACTACAGTGCTAATGAGAAATATGGGCTTTACTACTATATTGTTACCCTCAGTGTGGAGATAAAGGCACCATGTGTTGGCCCACATGCTATACCACTGATATCTTTTCTCCTGGGATGAATGACAGCAGGACTGGCTACTAGTTTGTGGGGCCCAGTGAGAAACGGAAATGTGGGACCCCTTGATCACCATTCATTACGGATTTCAAGATGGCGACCAAAAATTTTAGACCCAGCATGGAGCCCCACCTGAGGACCTGTCTTGGTAAAAAGAGAAGAAGGGAGTTATAGAGGTGCTTCTGAATTCTATCTGTCCGTCTCTCCCACTCCTCCTGGGCTCTGCGGAGATGTTCAGAACAGGACGAAGGAAAGAGCCAGCTCTCTGGTACAAGGTTTGAAGGCAAGTAAGATGACAAGGGCTGCTCCTTTCTAAAATCTATCCTCAAGATAGGTTGTGAGGATTAATGAGTTAATATCAGAAATTGCTACAGGGTAAATCTTCACTTGCCTAAAAGAGCATTAAATTTTTATTTTGTCTTTTATGCTTTCTGACAATCCCTTCAGTCTGCCACTAGGCTTTTAGTGGAGCGTGTGGAGAATTTAGGACAAGATGATGAATCTTACTCAAGGGCATCTTGATAGCTTTGCAAACTTAATGCAATAATGTAGGTCTTGGGCCCTGTGTCATGAAGTAAACAAAGACAGCTGAAATTTCAGATAAAAGAGGCTATAGCTCATCTATTGTCATTATTTAGGAGACAAATTACGGCAATGAGTATTTTTTTCCCTTAAAATCCCTTTTATTATTGCATGTCTAGTTAATTTTATTTTGAACAACTAGAAAGCTACAAAGATACTCTGTTGAATGTTTAAAGCTGTAATTTATTTTAAACAGTGCATACTAAATATATTTTGGCATTGAAAAGTTAAAAAAAAAAAGGTAGGTTGTACAACTTGGAAGCTGGGTAAAGCCCCAAATGAAGGCTGTTGGAAGAACTAGGACAGAAGGAAAGTGGCAGTCTTCTTGGGTTTTGCACAAATGTGGGAGTCCAGAGTCCACATGGGTTCCTGCTCTATTGCCACAACCTGGGCTGTGCCTTTGGTCTTAGGAGCCACTTGAGGGCATCTACTCTTCTGAGTAGCTAAAAAAAAAAAAGTGCTAATGAAGCATTTAACACTTGTACTGGGTTGAGCTAAGAAAGAGGCTGCCTATAAGCAGGGAAAATAGCCAGAGGCAGTCAAAGATAAGAAGGGAAGGGCAGGGATGCCAGCATACATCTAACAGTTCAGGACAGTAACTGGTTCAACTGTATTTATTTATGTATGTACGTATGTATGTATGTATGTATTTATTTCTGAGATGGACTCTCTCTCTGTTGCCCAGGCTGGACTGCAGTGGCTTGATCCTCCTGGGTTCAAGCGATTCTCTTGCCTCAGCCTCCCCAGTAGCTGGGACTACAGGCACATGCCACCACACCCAGCTAATTTTTGTATTCATTTTTATTTTTATTATTTTTTTTTTTTTAGTAGAGACACAGTTTCATCATGTTGGCCAGGCTGGTCTCAAACTCCTGACCTCAAGTGCTCTGCCTGCCTTGGCCTTCCAAAGTGCTGGGATTACAGGAGTGAGCCACTGTGCCTGGCCTGGTTCAACATTTAGACTTGGAGGCTTCTTTTTCTTTTGTCCAGTGCCTGTAAACCAGTTCCTGCCTTCAAGGAGCTTTCAGACTTGCAGTGGAGATCAGGGTATCAGTAAGTGTGGAAAATACTGATAACCTTGGGAAGGATTTGAAGAGGATAAGAGAAAAGGAAAACTTTACTAAAGATGGTGCTTTCAGGAGTCAAACCTTGAGGGCTGTTGATGGGGAAAATGGGCAGAAATGGGAAGGCAACAGGGACTGTACTCTGAAGAGAACATTATGGAATACCAGCTGTACCTGGATGGAGCAGAACACTTTTCATGTATCTGTCTCCTGCAGTCTTCACAATAGCGCCGTGAGACCAACTGCTAATTAGCTTGTTTTTGAGACAAAGAAAGCCTTTATTTCATTAGAGACCTACCCCTGCCTCCCAAAATGGAACATGATTAAGATCCTTAGAATAGCTAAACAACAAAAAGATTATGGTAACCCCCCTATATAATTCAAAATAAAAATAATTCATAACACAATACATTCATGTGTATGCTAGAATTAAAACATTAGCTTATGTTCTGAGTTTTTCTCAGGTCTATGTCCTGGGTAAGCTAATTGAGTATGGGCCTGCATCAGGTTTGAGTAGATCTTCAGCTGCTGCACCCTGGTGAGGTGCTCCTAGCTAGCTTACTGTCTGAAACAATACTGCACCCAAGGGTGACAGTCAGTAAGTGGCAGAGGAAGGATTCAAACTTAGGTCTATCTGACCTTTGATAATATGGCTTTTAAGAATGTGGCTTTCCCAGTGAGCCATGCCTGGGGTAAGTCTAACTCCTGTGTGTCTGCTTACCTCAGGGGGACCTGCTTGTCACTTACGCGCAGACAAAGAGGTCTTAACAGAACATCTGTGAAGAGGTCAAAGGCTTCCTGGGATTCTCTGTAAAACTTTGTCAAAGGATTTTTCAGTGACATAAACTTCCTCTTATCTATGTTGTATTGTTACGTGAGAAAAGCATGCTACAGAGAAATATATATATATAGCAGGACCCCATGTTCTCCTAACAAAATGCTCCTATATTTACATGTATAGATGCTGTCATATGTTTGTGGGGTTACCTTAGATACTTGGGGGAGAAAAGGATAAAAAGGCTGGGGAAAAATGATAGGTTCCTAGTGTGATGTGAATGGAACATATGACTATATCGCAGTCAGGCCTCCAGCATTGCCACAAATAGGTCATCTTTGACTGTTCCTATGAACATGGTTTCAAGGTAATGTGGTTAAAAGAGAGCACTGGGCTGGGTGCGGTAGCTCACACCTATAATCCCAGCACTTTGGGAGGCCGAGGTGGGCAGATCGCCTGGGGTCAGAGGTTTGAGACCAGCCTGACCAACGTAGTGAAACCCCCATCTCTACTAGAAATACAAAAATTAACCGGGCGTGGTGGGGCACACTTGTAATCCCAGCTACTCAGGAGGCTGAGGCAGGAGAACTGCTTGAATCCAGGAGGTGAAGGATGCAATTGTGCCATTGCACTCCAGCCTGGGTGACAAAAGTGAAACTCCTTCTCAAAAAAAAAAAAAAAAAAGCACTTATTTGTTTAGATGCTGGGGCTATGGTCAGTTTTGGTCTTGGATTTCTTTTGTTATTTGAGTTTAGCTTTTTCTCTAAGATAAAATAATAAAACAAACAAAGAATTCCCCCAGTCTGTGGACATTTGTGCTTTTAGGTGTACAGCCAGCAATGACACACCTTGTAGCATGAGAAGCAACTTCACCAGGCCTCTTGACTCCTCTCTGTGCTTCTATATAACTTTGTTTTCTTTATTTTATATATAACTATTTTTTAAAGACTGGGTCTCACTATGTTGTCTGACTGGACTTGAACTCCTGGGCTCAAGTGATCCTCCGACCTCAGTCTCCCTCCCAGCAAGTAAGTAGAGCTACATGTGCACACCACTGCATCCTGCTCCCCTCTGTGTTTCTAAAGGGGGGCTACCCACTCTGTTCTCACGGGCATGCTGGCAGTGACTGAAAGTCCCTAACCACACAGCCCTCCCTGCAGTCAACAGTAACAGAGGGAGCCCTCTGGGAAGTTGGTAAACAGCAATGCAAGTGACCTGTCTAAAAGGGGCAGGCGAGGCTCCCCTCTTGGAGGCTGTTGCCTTTCAGGATGGTGAGCCCAGTATCTTCAGATCTTCCAGTTCTTCTCAAAAAGTACAAAATTCAGATTAGAGGTGAGCACTCTTTGTTTTTAATGAGTGGCACTGAATCGGATCTGAAAAAATGCTATGCAAGCCAAATTGGATACATTTGCAATCACATGCCATTGGGCCTTGAAGGGAAAAGGGCCTATTTCAATCCTTTAACAAGAGCTCAGGAAAGTTCAAGTATATGGCTTTTGGATGGGGTGCCATATAATGTGGGTGAAGTGGTGGAGTGTGGTCGTTAGGCTGGGGAAAACAGAGCATATATGAGAGATTTCACAAAGTCACACACTGGGGAAGAAGGGTAGCCGTGGTCCCATAAAAAGATATTGTTGATTCTTTTTGCTGATTTTTCAGTTTTGCTAATTATCTGTCTTTTTCCAATTATTTTCTCTGTCTTAGACCAATTGTGAAAGTTGAACTCTGGAGCTCAAACTCCAACAGTGTCACACTACTTCCATAAGGAGGGAAGACATTCTCACTGCAATGCGCGCGCACACACACACACACACACACAAACACACACACACACACACACAGCCCACACAGCCCAAGCATGAAGAAACGTGAAATGTTGTTTTTCTCTTTTGATTACTTAAGAGTGAGGGGTAGGAATGGACTGAAGTAAATACTATAGTGCGTCATCGCATGTTCTGAATTCCAGCATAATTCAAACACCTCCCACTAAGATTTGTCATTCTGCCTCTAGGCAGGACTGTTCTTAAATTGTGCTTGACGTATTTAAATTGTCCTTGACCTGTGGTATTCATTAAGCCCTCCTGGGAATCAACTCTCCTTAGAAATTCTCAGAAAGTATCTTTCTAAAAAATGAAATTCTCTATCTCTATCAAAAAGATAAAGGTATTGCCTTCACTCTGCTGTATCTTAAAGGGCAAAAAAATGTAGGTTATCATGTAGACAGTAGAATTAAGTCAGTGCCAGCAAGAATTCAAGAGGTATGCCTCATATAGCTCATGACTTAATATCGGCAAAAGCCTCCTCCCCAGTCTGTCTTCAGAAAAGAGGCACAAGAATTCTGGAACATCATACTCTATTAATTTTTAAACAGTGCTGGAAAACTACTGCTTTTAAAACATGGAAATATTAAGAATTGTTCTGTGCCCAAAACAGATATTCTTATTTTAGAAAGTGCTTCTTCACCAACTATCATAACATTCTTTTGCAAAGAGCTAGTTAAAAAGGAGTAAAATTTTTTCTGCATTGCAAGTCTGTCTTCTCTGTTCCGTTTCAAGCCAATAGCTCATTTTATGCAGGCACAAACCAAGAATTTTGAAATTTCTGAGTCATCATCAGAATAGCATATTCTCCATGATCCTGAAGACACATTTCTTGATAACACTTTGATTACTATATCCCTAGATGGATATCTCTGGTACATTGTCTGTCTAGCAGCCATATATTCCCACCTATTTGTCTTGGTAATTTCAGGCTCCAGAAGAACATATGGGCCATATTCACAACTTCTACCATTTTCAGTGTTTATCTTTATTCCATCAAATTTCCTAAGAGTTCTTTCCATTTCCCTTCTGTCTCTCTGTTCTCTTCATTTTTTTGAGTGTGCTGATCAGTAATCCATCTTTGTAGAGCTCCAGTTTGTGGGATAGGGAAGTTCAGTGTTAAGAAAATGGCAAATCCATAGGCTAAGGTTTTAGTCCTGGCTCTGTCATAGTTTAACAGTAATAATTCTTATAGGTCGTTTAGCACCCCTATGTCTTAGATTCGCCATTTACCAAATGCAGTGACAGCAGTTTCCTCCTACCAGCTAAGCAGGACTATAGTGGCAATGAATAATGTACATGAATTACTTTGAGATTCTTTAGAAAAATCTTGAGTTCTTGACTTCACTCTGCCAGCAGCTCTGTTTGCAGCCTGTGGAAGTTGCTTTGACTGTTCCTTGCTTTGGTTTCTCCACCTGAACAATCTGAGTGATAATTACTTTATCTACTTTATAGAGATGCCTGAGTTTCCATAGGCAATTGTGCTACTTTGAAAAGAATTTAAGGCAATATGGCCTAGCTTCTGGAATAGAAAGAGTAGTGCACTATGGCTATCAATGGCCTGTTATGTGTAGACACCTGCACTTTATGTTAATTACATGATCTCTCATAACTTTTTACCATCTCTGCCACTGTTTATAATAATCTCTATTTTTCATGCAGATGAGAAAACAGGCTTGGTATGTGAAAAACTGGTCCAAGGCCATAAAACCTAGTAAGAGGCAAAAAGCAGAATTTGAATCTAGTTTGTCTCATTTTTGAGTGTTTTTCAATAAGTTATGGCTGTTATATTTTTATTAATTTTTTTTTTGAGATGGAGTTTCACTCTTGTTGCCCAGGCTGGGGTGCAATGGTGTGATCTTGGCTCACTGCAACCTGTGTCTCCCTGGTTCAAGCAATTCTCCTGCCTCAGCCTCCTGAATAGCTGGGAATACAGGCATGCACCACCATGCCTGGCTAAGTTTGTATTTTTAGGAGAGGTGGGGTTTCTCCATGTTGGTCAGGCTGGTCTCAAACTCCCGACTTCAGGTGATCTGTCCACCTTGGTTTCCCAAAGTGCTGGGATTACAGGCGTGAGCCACTGCGCTTGGCCTATTTTTATTAATTTATATACACGTTGGCATAATTAGCCTTTATTATAAAAATTTTGGAATATATAGAATTTTGATCTAAACTTCTGAATGTCACCTGTTCCTGCATGAAAAACAATGGCAACTTTAGAAATGACTTTAGGGACAAAGTAGCTGAGTATGATTTCTGATAAGGGTTTAACTACAGATGTCACAAGGAAGTATGTACTGTATTAAATCTATAATGACAGAAAGCAGATCATTTATTGCCAGAGAACAGGGTTGGTGGGAGGCAACTTTGGAAATGGCAAAGGGAACGCTCTGGGTTGATGAAAATAGTCTATATTTTAATTGTGTTTACCCAGGTTCATAGATTTGTCAAAATCTGTTTGTCTTCACACTTAAAATGAGAACATCTTACTGTCAATAAATTTTACGTCAATAGACTTGATTTATAAATTACAGATATTATCATTCAATTGCATCTGATAGGGCAAGTGACTTAACTGTTCTGTTTCATATTCCCTCTGTGTACACAGGGACACTGACTGTACCCACCTAAAAAATTGGGGGAAGTATTCAATAAGGTAATCCATCTAGAGAACTTACCCTCATATTTGTCCATAGTAGGCACTCAACACATGCTTATTCAGCAAAAATATGTATCAGACATTGTTCTCAGTAGTAAATAAGACGAAATTCCTGCCCTCACTGGGTTTATATTCTAGACTTGGGGAGGCAGAGAGTAAGCAGCAGGGAGACAAAGAAATGACCAAGATACTGTCAAACAGCAGTGAGGGCTGTGAAGCCAGGCAAGCGGGGATGCTATAATGACTGAGGATGGCGACCATTTCTCTGAGTGGTCCCTGTGAGGAAGTGTCCTTTCCAGTGAGACCCAGATAATATCAAGGAGACAGCCACAGGGAAATCAGGCTACTGTTCCAGGCAGAGGGAACAGAATGTGGAAAGGACCAAGGTAGGAGCTGGAAGTAAAAGGAGTAAGCCAGAAGTTAAGAGAAGCAAGCCAGAAGTAAGAGGACTAAGAGGTGAGTTTGGGAAGCAAAGCAGCAGGACAACTCAGCTCATCTACGCAATGGGAGGATGATGAAGATCTGATAGTAAGTAGTGAATCTAAGACGTAAGTGTGTTAACTGACCTATAAGAATTATTAACCTTAATGGGAAGGATGTGATCTGATTTACATTTAAACGAATTTCTTCGGCTGCTGCGTAAGGTATGGATTCTGAAAGTGTGAGAGAAGAAGCTGGGAGACAAGGAAAGAAATGCTGCCACATGGCCTAGGGTAGTAGGAACGGCGACGGTGAGACGTGGCCAGATTTGGAATCTATTTTGAAGCGGAGAAAATAGGAATGCCAACAATTTTGATATAGCAAAGGATAAGGCATTTTTTTTTTTTTTGGCTTGAACAACTAGTTGTAATATTGTTGCTGTTTACTGGCTTGACATTCACTGATTATATTTTAATAATTTTTTACCAAAAAGCCATTTAGTGAGCTATTAGGCATTATATCATCAAGTGTTTCTGGGCTAACTACTGATAGAAAGTGTGTGTGTGTGCTAAGTATCAGCTTGGGGTCAAATGCTTAGCTTTAGATTTTAAGCTCCCTATTTGTAAAGTAAATGGTTGTGCTGGAACCATTTCCTAAATCAGAAGGGCAATTGTGATTGCATGTGAGTGTGCATGTGTAAGTGCGAATGTGTGTGTATGTGCAGTGTGTTATCGAGGCTCCAGAGTTCTGCTTTCAACAGTGACATTAGAAGGTAGAGCCTAGAATTTCTTACCAACAGGGGTTTTGAAGTTACCCCTTGCTTACTTCACTTGTATTTTTCTACAACTCTGCATAATCTTTATGGAGCTGAGATTTTGCCCAACTGTGGTTCTCTCATTATTTCTCTCTGTTTCTAAAGCAATGAGAATTCTACCAGTCATCTTTTGCCCAACTGTGGTTCTCTCATTATTTCTCTCTGTTTCTAAAGCAATGAGAATTCTACCAGTCATCCCCAGTATCTCTGGAGTGGCAAGTGGGCAAATGTCTAGGAGATTCCTCTAGTTTCCTGTCCTAGCTTAAAGTTCAATGGCTGGAGCTTAATTGTAGCACTTTGGTGGACAGGTTCAAAGTCAACATCACAGGAGTTGATGAGTACAGCTTTCCCTCAAACCTTTACTTTCTTCCTCACAGATTATTCTTCTTGCTTCCCTCTGCTTGGATCTCCCCTTGAAAAGTCACTGGAAGTTTTACTCAGTGTGAAGGACTACTCTGGGATAAATCATTGAACCACATTTCCCAGGGGAAAACTGATAACAGGTGGAAGCTTTAATTCAATAATAATAATTAATAATAAGTAAACAGTCGTTGCAGGCTGTTGAGCACATTCTACCTGCCAGTGCTTTATAGGAATTCTCTTTCTTAATCCTTCTAGCTAACTCAAAAGTTCTCTTGTGCAAACTTGTAAAGCATTTTTTCCCCTACTTCTAATAGTGGGTTACACAGGCACAGAGAGTAAGATAATTTGCCCAAGGCCACACAGCCAGTAAATGACAGAATTGAGACTTAAACTCAGGACTGTATGGATCCACATTCCAAATTTATAACTACTAAACTATCAGACCTCAATCCATCTCAACTGTTGAAAATGGTATGCTATAGCAAGATTTCCCAGAATCTTGGCTGGTAGTTTCTTGGCTGCATATTTAATCAACTACTGTGATGCTGATCATGGCACGTAGAGAACAGTACCACGAACATGGTGGCTACTGCCCTCATTAAAAACCAGATTTTTGGTGTTGCTTATACGGATGCCTCCACTTACACGGATGCATCTTTTTGTTATGGTTTTGGCCTTCCATCAAGACATGGAAAATAGCATCACCTTCATATTCAGACTCGAAGTTTCCTGATTTTATGTGGGCCAGTCTATGTTTTTATGTTTTTTTATGTACACCTTTAACCCCTATGTGTTAATTCACTAAGAATCTGTTCATTAATATGATGATTAATATATTATTAATCATGAAATTGTATATGCCTCAAAATCTCAGACCAAATACTTACAATACTTCCTGTCCCTATATAAGGAAATTCAGATATGTGATGTTTAGCAAGTTAGTTCAAATATTGGCATTGATGACTGACAAAAAGCACAAAGACTATTTTTCAGATTCATGTTGCTTTAAGTTCTGGCCAGAACATGTGAACAGAAACAACACACAGGAGAGGGAGGGTGAGAGAGACAGAGAAAGAGAGAAAGAGAGAGAGAGAGAGAGAGAGAGAGAGGGGAAACACAGACAGAATGTATTCACATGATATTGCTGGCCTGTTTAAAAGCAGGAAATGCTGGAAATATGTTTGAAAGCATGATCTCATGGGATTTCTACGCCACTTCAGAGGAATGAAGTATTTGGTTTACATACATAATCAAACACTGGGAGCTGGCACTAGAACCAGCCCAAACAAAACCTGCAACTCTTCCATTGCTACTTGCAAACTTTATTTGCTGGAATTGGAAACCCAAAACTATTCGCCCTCTTATGACAATTTATTATTCAGAGATGATGTCTTTATGTGACTCAGATGTACTTCATTTGAGTGATGGAAAAATGGAGGTCTGAATCACAGAATACTAACAAAGCAATGCAGATGAATCTATTAAAGTATATCTCCTCACTGTTTTGTTTTTGACTTTCAATTGGCACTTTTTCTTGCCTCTCAGCTTTGAAACTTGAGAATAAAATGCCTCTGGAAACAAAGCAAAGCAAGCTGGAGTGTGTGTGTTATACAGAATACTGAGAGAGATCTTTGTGCTGTTCACAGCTACAGCTGTCACCGATTTTTCATCTACAGTAAGGTCAGCCAGACAAAAAGACCCAAGACAACACATTCAGTAGCGTCTTTGTTCCCATCTCAGCCTAAAAGAGATAACTTCTTGTGGTAACTTCCAATTATGGTCATAGTGATTTTTCAGCACATCATTGGTTTGGATTAATTGTTGGTCATATGGAAGAGTCCTTTCAAGTTTCTAAAATAAAACAAATGTAGCCTCTGTTAATGATGTTAACCCCAAAGCTTCAGAGATAAATTCCCTAACTTTCCATGCTGGAACCTCCACTTTGTTTTGTGGGGAAAAGGATTCATTATTCATTCCAAATGAATGTTAAACATAAAGAACCTACTCTGTTATTCAATGTTTGATAATATAAATTACTATTGAGATCCTTTCTCCAATTTGCTCTGTTTTCCTTCAGAACTTTTTCTCCATCCTTTTTCACCTCTAATGGCTAGATAGGATCAATCTTCTACTTATTAGGTACTTAAGGAACAGTTAGTAAACTAAGGTTTAAGGATTATTCAGCTATCAACGGAATCCATCTTCTAGTTATTTATGGCTATTAAAATATAAAGTTTTTGCACCTATCTTCTTTCCATTCATATTAAGCATAACAGAAGGTAAATTTTAAAAAGCCAAGGAACTTTTATTCCCAGTCTTCCATATTTTTTATTTCAAAGATATGATTTAGAAATAATTTTTGTTTTTGTTGAAACATTTGATATATAAGATGTTTGTTTTTGAGGATTAAACAGAATAGAGAGTACCAACTTAATTTGTCCGGTAGGGCTTCTTTTTTTTTTTAATGTTGAACTTCAGCTTGAATGGAGATCAGTGTCTTCTTTGTTTTCTTCCCAAAAGATTGTCTGATGTTCTGTCTGCTTCCAGAACTTCATTTTTATAAAAACTTCCAAGTGAAGGAATTTCACCTGTTCCAGGACCTGTGCGAAACAGCATTTTCCTTGTGTTACTCTTTACTTTTCTCTGTTACTCGTGTGGCTACATATTGAATAGAAAGACGTAACACAAGCCTTCACAGACCACAATATCTATAATTAAGAACTGTATCTGACAAGGTTTTTTTTTTTCCTTCTGACAAATAAATGACACTTAAAAAATAAAAAAAGCAAAAGGGCAAAAATTGTTCCTTCTCTTCTTCGTGGAAGAACACAGGGAGGTGAATTTTTTTTTTTTTTTTTTTTTTTTTGGTAAGTCCTTACAATGAGTACACTGTTGACTTGGCATGCAGATCAAAAGACTGACAGATTTAATTCATGTTTCCATGCTATACAAACAATGACATGTACAAGCCAATCTGGGCTGCTTTCAGCAAGTAATTGAAGGTAGTGCAAACACAGACTTTAAAAGATCAGTGGTGCACAACTGAACTGTTCGACAAAAGGAGATCCGACAGCGCATATTCTTTTTACTGTTTCGCTGAGATTTCTCTTTGCCTGCCCTCTGCCCTGCCCTTACCCTCCTGGAATTAATAGCGACTGATAGCCTGTGCATTGTGTCAACAGAAATGGACACACGCACGCTGTGTATTAACTCGTTTGTCTGCTGCTGGGTGAAGAGATAAGCTCTCAGAGTGCACAAGAATAATCTGAAGACGCCTGGAAGTTAACCACGAGAAATCAATGTTTGCATAAGCTTCCATTACACAGGCAGTACTTTTGCTCTATAATGGGGATGGTCTGGGTAATAAGGTAATAAATTCATCCACAAATATATAGAGGATGACCCTGCAGGATTTTGACATGACATTTTCTGTGGATCTAACTTGGTTGGAAAATACAGGAAGCATTTTTCTCCAGTAATTTGTGTACTTGATGTATTTTTTTTTTTTTTTTTCAAATTGCATGGTACCAGCAATTTGGTTTTTAAGTACAATAGTCTTTGAAAAGTACTGAAGAAAATGAATAGAAAATCACCAGCATCATAGCAAATTATCCCAGGTCAACACATAATGCCTTCATTTTCTAGATGTCTCAATTTAGGCAGCTACTTTGGGCATTTTCGTGTAAGGATGCTTATAAGTATTCCATGTTTAATAATGCATTTTCTGTTGTGTGTTACTGTAGGCTAACACCATTGTATGTGTATCTTCCACATTAAGGTTTCACAAGAAATGGATTTAAAACAATGTAGCCAGAGGCAGTGCTTTTGCCTAAATGTTTCAGATGAATTATTTGTTCAAAATTCTTGCCTTTACTCTAGGGTCATAGATAATTTCTCATGATTTCTCCTCAATTATAAAACAATCACTGCTTTATACAAAATAGTTTTAACATGTGGTTTCCAAGTTTTTTTAATGCCGAGAGTTTGAACATTTGGAAGTTATCTATCCCATAACAATTAATTGGCAAATCTGTTTAAGAATAGTTGGTCTTGCTTATGACTGCCTTAAAAAGATTTACATAAACATTGCTAGCTTAGTGTAGAAAAAATTAGACCTTCTGAATAAGCAGAAACAACAAAAAGAAAATATCTATTAATATAATATTTTTACCCCAGAATAATTATTATCATTATTTGAGTCATATCCTTTCAAACTGTATGCCCATTCTGTTAGGAAATAAATAGGAAGCTTGAGTCATTAATCATTTTGGGTATATACATGAAAGTTAATGTGTTTTGTTTTGTTTTTGAGACAAGACCTCACTCTGTAGCCCAGGCTGGAATGCAGTGGCACCATCTGCAACCTCCGCCTCCCAGGCTCAAGTGCTCTCCTGCCTTAGCCTCCTGAGCAGCTGGGATCACAGGCACGTGCCACCACCGCCTGGCTAATTTTTGCATTTTTAGTAGAAACAGGGTTTCACCATGTTGGCCAGGCTGGTCTCGAACTCCTGACCTCAAAAGATCCTCCCACCTCGGCCTCCCAAAGTGTTGGGATTACAGGGCTGAGCCACTGCACCTGGTCAAAATTTAATGTTTTTTTTTTTTTCTCCCATGGAGTTGTGCAGAGTGCTTTGCCTGATTCATCTTTTTCTCTACATTGAGTTTCTTTTATGGATTTCTTAGAATCTAGAGTTTTTGAGTAGGAAGGATCAGCCTATGCAGGTCTGTTATAAGGTGGGAAATGGTAAAGTAATATTTTCTGAATCACATGTACTGATTAGTGGCAGGGAGAGAAACTGGTAAAGATAAGTGATTCCTAAAAACTCTGAGCACAAAAGTGAAATCTTTGAGAATTATGAATGTGAGGGACAGCCAAAGAAATTGGGCAGGCTTAGTCTGGAGAAAGAGCTTCAGAGAAATTTAATTGTCTTTTTATTAGAATGGTTACCATGTGGAAATCTTTATGTCTTAGTAGTAGCTGCTATAACCAAAATACCATAGATTGGGTGGCTTAAACAACCAATGTTTATTTATCACAGTTCTGGAGTCTGGAAGCTGCAGATCAGGGGGCCAGCATGGTTGAGTTCTTGGGGAAGATCCTCTTTCAGATTTACAGTTGGCCAACTTGTCTCCTTCTTTGGTGAAGAGGGGTGGGTGGGGAGAAGGAGGGAGAGAAAACGAGGGAAATGGAGGGAGTCAAGGGAGAGGGACAGGGAGGGAGAGAGAGCACAAACTCTAGTCTTTTCTTATAAGGACTACTAATCTCATCACGAGGGTTCCACTCTCATGACCTAATTACCTCCCAAGGGCCCTGTCTCCAAATACCATACCATACCATCACATTGGAGGTAAGGGTTTCAACACAAGAATTTTGGGAAACACAAACATCCAGTCTATAACAAGTGCTGCAGAAGAAAGAAAAGTAAAACTACAATACAGCTTGGAAATTACCACAAGGAGACTTGAAATCCTATTGACAAGGAAGAAGGGATCAGCAATTGGAAATTTTTTCACAGCAGTACCAGCTGCATTTAAAGTACTGAACTCTTAGTCATTGAAGGTAACTGGGGGATGCAGAACAGCTTTCAGTCAGGGTTGCTGGATGTGGGTTTGCTTCGTGGGGAAAAAATTTGGACTATGTGAGAAACCTCCTTCTTCTTCAGAACCATGTTTCCTTCATGCCAGGCAGCCCAAAGGGCCCAATACCGTAAGAGTAAGGTTGCATGTATATATCATGTTGAAACCTAAATGGCAACTGCACAAAAACTGTGAGCAGTAACAAAATCAGTTCTGGTTTATATGGTTGTTTGAATAAAACCTCCGATTATCAAAATATCAACAGCTCTTTGACTATGCCAGATGTAAGACATAATTTTAATTCTAGAAACATAGGATTTACAATCTTCAAAGTAATCAATAGGAATTAGAGCTTTTACTTCAGTGGTATGGATTCTATATCTCACCTCAAAATGGATGTCATAAGGAAACTTAAGAAAACAGGGACTGACGTGTAACACATTTGATTAAGTGAACTGTGTTCATTTTGTTTTGCGCAAAATCTAATCAGTCTGCATATGAAAGCACTGCAATAGCATAGTCGAGAAGCAAGCAAATATAAATCACCACTTTGGCAACCAACCAAACCAGCAGGGGACAAACTATAGAGATAATTCTTAGGTAGTAGAATAATCGCATAACCCACATGACTTTATGTTATTCCAGAGACAGAACAGGCTTCAGCATTATTCCTAAATACTGTGCAATATCTGATAATTGTAAATCAAGATGTTACAAAGAGAAGGTGAGATGATCATTGTAAATTAGGATATTACAAAGAGAAGAAAAGAGCTATAGCTAGAGACAGATGCTCCAATTAGCAAGATATCCACTTCCAAATTATTATGTTTTCAAATAAATTCTGACATGCAATTTTGGAACATTGGAAAATAATACTAAACCAGCCTGAGTAGAAACAGGAAGTAAATCTTGGCAGAGCTGTAAGCCTTCAGCGTATTCCCAATAATTCATTGCATCGTTGAGTAGGGGGTGGTGCACAGAATGATTTTCAAAACCAGTCTTTAACTTGAGATGGTTTCCCCAAGCTTGGAGTTATAAATTGAAACTTGCAAAGTCAGAAAAAAAAAAATCCTGTTATTACTAAATCAGGTAGTTCATCTGGATAGTTTCAATTGATCTGTAAAGACCCTCATGTTCCAAAGTACCAAATACAGCTGAAAAGCCTTATGAGCTTACCTTTACCCTTTGGTCTATGGTATGCATCATTACACAGCTCAGCAAATCTGTACTGATCTTACTCACAGGCATCAAGTTCTGTTTTATTTTCATTAAGTCGATTCATACCATATAGTTGTGACCAATGTACACCCATAAAAGTATTAATCCCACTCCCATCCCCCCCAACCACTAATGCATAAAAACCAGTTTTTTCATAGAAAAGAGGACATGAGATGCATGTGTTGAGTTCAGAAAGCTCCCTTCTTAATAGTAGGGGAAAGAAGAGAAGGGCAGTGTGATCCACAGGTGACCTATGTCAGAATCAGCCATATGCTTCCTACTAAACAAAGCAACTTCTAGGCCCATCCCAGGCCTATGAAATCAGATTCTGTGTGGGTTGCAGTAGCATTTAAAATATGCTCACTAGGGATTTTATTGCATTAACATTTGTGTATCATCGGCTTGAGGAGAAGTGTTAGGGTTCTTTTCTCCAGCACTCTCCACAACCTAGAGAATTTGTGGGTGATGTAGAATTGATATTAAGTAATGAGTACTGGAAATAAAAAAGAAAATAAGGCCAAGGGAGATGAGATGAGGAAGAAAATCATGAGGAATGACAAGTTGGAAGATCAAATAATTTGAAGTCTGAATGTCTGAGTACAGACTAATGTATGATATATGTAGACATAAGCTATTGAAATCAAAAGCAGTGGTTGGGGGATAGAGTGAGAGAAGGATATAAAATGGCTGTGTACTTAAGCTGTCATTTATGTCAGCCTCTTGCCTGTCATTGGAAATAAGCTGAGAACCCCCTTTGTATAACACAGTGATGAATCTTGGAAAATCTTACAAGCATGTTTAAGTGCCATTTGAAACTCAGCTGAATCTTTTCTCTTTGAGTTAAGTTGATACAGCTGTTGCCAATGTGATGCTAGTAATGATGTTTTATGCCAGGCAGTATTCTAAACCCATTAGATATATTATTTCAATTAATCTTTACAATACTTTTCTCCAGTAAGTGCTGTTAATCTTCCTGTTTTACAGATAAAGGCACTGAGGCCCAGAGAAGTTGAATACTTTTTCAAAGTTTCAGTTACTTGGCAGCAGAACTAGGCTTTAAACATCAAATACTGACTTCAGAGCCCATGCTTTAAGTGAGGATGCTGTTCTGCCTCAAACTCTGGGACTACGTTATATAGCAGGGGCCAGCAAATGTGTTCTGTGAAAGGCCAGATAGTAAATATTTTAGGTTTTGTGGGCCATAAAATCTCTGCCATTACAGCATGAAAACCATAGACAAACTGTAAATGAATAGACGTGGCCATGTTCCAATAAAACTTTATTTATAAAAACAGATGGCAGGCTGTGGTTTGTGGACCACTGTTCTATAGTATTTTAAAAATGTCTACTCTTCATGGTGATGTAAAAGAACTACGAGTTTCTATTTTTAAGGTAAGACTTCTGTGAGCAAAGATTTTGTATTCTCTACTGATGTATTTGAAAGATTCTACCCCTTATTTGTGCCAAGAGTCAAAAGGGCATGTGCGTAGTAGAAGAGCTTCCAGAAGTGATGATGGGCCTGCTTTGAGGTCTTCACGCTGCCTCACTTAGTTGCCCCTGTGATCAGAAACATAGATTCATGAAAGAGCCAGCTGGGCTCAGGGGTGGGGCTTTCTAGAAGAGAGACAGATTTTACACGTGGAGAGTGTAACTCACCTGGAAGAGGGTCTCACCTGTGATCCAGGCTTCTTTCTCTCCATGCTTTCATCTCATGGGATGACCAAACCAGGCAAGATCAATGAGTCTGAGGACTACACTGGTATATGTGCTATATGTGCCGTAAGCTTTTTTGCTTTGCAAATGCATATTCCAACTGAACACTGTTTGCAAACATTTGCTTCCTATTTCATCAAAATGAGAGGACCTTTCCAGGCTATACTCTTTCAGATGGCCTGTTAATGAGTGACTTGCAAAGAGTAAATATTATTGATAGTGGCTCTCGGAAATTCTCTATAGCTCTACAATTTCATTTTTCTCCATCTGTGAATGGGGACTATGACAGCTGCCATACTTCACAGAACTGGGAAGATGGTATGAGGAAATAGACACCAAGAAGCCTTGATAAGTTCCAGAGGGCCAAAATAGTAACTCTTGTTGGCAAGGGTATTCTATAAATCATTTGGGGTCAGGTAATTATACCCACTGCCTATGTGTGTACAGGGGCTTGGTAAGTTGATGGCAGCAAAGTAGAATTTTCACTATAAAATAGCACTGGACAAGGTTCTCAGTTATAAGTGGAAGCTAAGCATCGGGTACACACAGATATAAAGATTGAAACAACAGACACTGGGAACTACTAGAGCGGGGAGAGAGAAAGAGAGGGGCAAGGACTGAAAAACTACCTATGGGTACTATGCTCACTATCAGGGTGCTGGGATCATTCATACCCCAAACCTCAGCATCATGCCGTAACTAACCTGCACACATATTCTCTGAATCCAAAATAAAACTTTAAATTAAAAAAAGCACTGGATAATATTTTCAATTTTTGAACTAATATTTTTGATTGCTGTTATAGTCATGGTAGAATATTCTGCAACTGTTTGAGGGTATGTCAATATGTACTGCAAAAGGGGAGTGATGGCCTTCAGGTACACTGTGATGATATATGGCAAGAGTGAATGTTGGCTTTGAATTCAAATGGCTTACAGTTATAACTGGCATTTTTTGTTTGTTTTGTTTTAGAAAAAAAAGTGAAAGAATAAGTCGTCATTCTAACAAAACTGGAAGAAGTGGAGCTGGGACATCAGATACTGCTCAACTATCAACAACACTCTACAGAGTGATTCATTTCCCTTGCTTTTTGTAGGCTGTGCATTTGGAAGCTTTAGCATTTATATAGCCAACAGCATGGACTGTCTCAGTGGCCAGCAACTACTTGGTGACATAGGGGAGACTGATATTCACATAAAGGAAATAAACCAGATGGACTCTACACAACTCCTCAACGTGTCCACAAATCAAGTTTAAAGCTAAGAACTTGAGGGTAAATTATTTGGTTTTTCATTTCTTTTCTTTTTTTTTTTCTTTTGGAAGGAGTTTGGGGGATTGATGAAGGTGAAATAAGTGTAATTAGGAAGAACAGCAGAAAGGGCAATATGGCCACAGTTGCTCGATAGTAAACCTGCTAAAGTTGTTGATAAAGTTCTAATTTTTATTGTAAGTACTCCCTGTTTATTGAGCACTTAACTGTCAGTAACTGAGAAAATAACTTAAACTGTTTCTGACCGGGCGTGGTGGTTCACGTCTATAATCCCAGCACTTTGGGAGGCAGAAGCGGGCCGATCACCTGAGGTCAGGAGTTTGAGACTAGCCTAGTCAACATGGTGAAACCCCATCTCTACTAGAAATACAAAAAAATTAACTGGGCGTGGTGGTGGGTGCCTGTAGTTCCAGCTACTGAGGAGGCTGAGGCAGGAGAATCACTCGAATCTGGGAGGCGGAGGTTGCAGTGAGCAGATATCATGCCACTGCACTTCAGCCTAGGTGATAGAGCAAGACTCCGTCTCAAAATAATGATAATAAGAAAAGAGCTTAAAATATCTCATTTATCTCCATGATATCTCTATGAAGCAGGAGATTTTATTTTCCACATTTTTTTACAGATGAAGAAAATGGCCAGAGACACACAACTAGGAAGTAGGATTTCAACCTAGATCTGTCTGAGGCCAAAAAATAGAGCATGTAGTCACTAGTTAGAAAAATACAGGAATCACTGTGAACTGAGCTTGGTTCATATGGAATATATAGTTCTATTCTACAAGAATGGAATTTATAAGTGACTTTGAGGATATGATGAAAGAAGGGGGAAGACAACATTTAAAAAGTTTTATTAATTTTAAAAATTTTTTTGGAGAAGGAACACAAGAAGTCACAGTGGAAGACATCTCAGCTGAGGTCCCCAAACCAGTGTAGGTATCCCTTCCTCAGCCCTTCCCCGGCCACGCAATGGAGGGGCGTGCCTGCTCATTACTTTTACTCTCAGCATTCTATTTGTTTTTTCACCATATGAACTGGCAGAATGTGAAATGATTATATTTACATATTTTATGTTATGTTTATTTCACTCCACAAGTGCTTGTTCTTATTCATCATTGTATTCCCGGCACCTCCTATCCACAGGCACACATTAAGCACCTAAAATTCCGTAGTAATAATCTTTACTGAGCACTTACTGAGTGCTAGGTGTGCTTCCAAACACTTCACGTGTATTATCTCCTTTAATCTTCACCATAGCTGTCTGAGGGAGGTGCCCATTATTAGCCTCAGGGGGAGGATGTGACTGTGTTCTCTGTGGACTGTTTTATTCATCATGGCTCATTTTCATTCCTTGCCCTGCAGCTCCACTGCCTGCCATTTAAATGTGTTTTCTTTCTTAAGTCCATAACAAATTGCTGTATTTGTTTATTTATATTTGATTGTTTGCTTATAATTTTATATGACGTGTAATACATTATATTTAATACACACATATACACACATGCAGACACACGTAGAGATTTACCTTGTTTTTTATGAAGTTGGGTTACACTTGCTGGACAAATCTCTGATAATACCCACCCATAAAGCTTAATTAAAGTCACTTTCATATACCAGCTAAAAAAGAGCGAGGAGCTGTTTCCAGAAAGAAAGAACATCCAGAAAGAGAAGGAATAAAGTCTATTTAAATATGTATCTATTGAGTTTCTGTTTTGTG
Organism: Piliocolobus tephrosceles; assembly: GCF_002776525.5. Taxonomy (NCBI): domain Eukaryota; kingdom Metazoa; phylum Chordata; class Mammalia; order Primates; family Cercopithecidae; genus Piliocolobus; species Piliocolobus tephrosceles. Next base: position 57,624,251 of record NC_045442.1, on the reverse strand, counting down.
TTCCATTTATATCCCTGTGCTTCTGAGGAATACAAGTGAAATTCAAGACCCAGTCACACCATAAGGAAGTTTACAGCTCTTAAAATCGTGAAGGTATGGGCCTTCTTGAGAAAACTTTTGGGAAAAACAAATTTACCTTGAAGTTTGCACAAAGCCCTTAACTTGCACATTAAATTGGCTTGCTGGTAAAAGGATTTATAAAGAACTATAGAGCATAACTTAGTAAATATCTACCCCAAACAACTACTCAGTGTACATGTGGGTGGGAAAAAAGCTTCTATGCCTAACAGCCAATGTTTAATAAAAAGTTATAGTAGCTTAGAATAAAATGAGAAAATAGGAGTTGAGCAGAACTCTAGGTTGGAAAATCCAGGAGGGATAAGAAAAAAAGGCAAAAATCAGCTAAACATGAGATAAAGCTGAACTAGTTCAAGTATAGAAGGTGAAATTATTAATAAATTCATGTACATAGTAAATATTCAATAAACATTTGTTTTGAATGATTTGATTTCAAAAATACTTATGAGAAGTAATGGCCTCTCTCTCCACCCACATGTCAGTACAAGTCTTTCACTCAAGCAGAAGGAAAGATTAGCTATTTATTTTTAATCATCCTTGAGAACAAGGCTCATGCAAGAAATTGCTTTATTCTCTTATCTTCCTGCACCATCCCACACTTTGACTATCATAAATCATTCTCCCTCCCTTCCTCTCTTCTCTGCCCATGGGACCTGTGACTTTGATTTTGGACACATTTGTGCCATATGGGTAAAAGAACAAAGTAAGTTCTTTATCTGTTTCTA
>NC_045442.1:57311081-57323438 GCF_002776525.5 Piliocolobus tephrosceles | reverse complement strand
AGAAAGAAAGAAAGAAAGAAAGAAAGAAAGAAAGAAAGAAAGAAAGAAAGAAAGAAAGAAAGAAAGAAAGAAAGAGAGAGAGAGAAAGAGAGAAAGAGAAAGATCAGACTTCAACTACATTGAAGAACAAATGAATCTAATAGATATATGCAGAACATTCCATCCAACAGCAAAAGAACACACATTCTTTTTAAGTGCACATGGAATATTCTCCAGGAAATATCATGTTAGGTCACAAAACGATTTTCAACAAATGTAAGAAGATGGAAATAATATCAAGTGGTTTTTTTTCAACCACAATGGTATGAAACTAAAAATCAGTAACAGGAGGAAGATTTTTAAATTCACAAATATGTAGAAATGAAACAACACACTTTTAAACAACCAATGGGTCAAAGGAGAAATCAAAAGATAAATTTAAAAAATCTTGAGACAAACGAAATTGGGAACTCAACATACTAAAACATATGCGATGCAGCAAAAGTAATTCTAAGAGGGAAGTTTATAGTGATAAACATGTACACTCAGGAAAAAAAAGGAAGATTTCAAATAATCAACCTTATTTTATACCTCAAGAAACTAGAAAAAAAGAAAAAACTAAACCCAAAGTTAGCAGAAGGAAGGATATAATAAAGATGAGTGAAGGAATAACTGAAATAGAAACTAGAAAAACAATAGAAAGGCTCCACGAAGCTAAGTGTTGGTTATGCCAAAAAATAAACAAAATTGACAAAACTTTAGCTAGGCCAGGAAAAAGAGAGAATACTCAAATAAATACAATCAGAAATGAAAGAGGACACATTACAGCTGATACCACAAAAATATAAAGGATTGTAAGACACTATTATATACAATTTTACACCAACAAATTTGAGAACCTAGAAGCTACGGACAAATTCCTAGAAACATGCAGCCTCCCGAGACTAACTCATGAATAAATAGAAAATATTTACAGACCAATAAAGAGCAAGGAGTTTGAATTAATAATCAAACACCTCCCCAAAAAGAAAAGCCCAGGACATGATGGCTTCTCTGGTGAAATTTATAAAGCATTTGAAGAATTACTACCAATCCTCTTCAAACTCCTCCAAAAAAATTAAAGAGGAGGGAACACTCACAAACTTGTTTCACAAAGCCAGCATCACCCTGAAATGAAAGTCAGCAAAGACATTAAAAAAAAAAAAGAAAGAAAGAAAATTACAGACCACTATTCCTGATGAATATAGAAGCAAAAATCTTCAACAAAATACTAGCATATCAAATTCAGCAGCACATTAAAAAGATCATACACCATGATTAAGGAAGATTCATCCCTGACACGCAAATATGGTTCAACAGATGCAGATCAATAAATGTGATACACTACCCTAACAGAATGAAGGATAAAAATCACAGGATAATCTCAATCAATGCAGAAGATTCATTTAACAAATGTCAACATATTTTCATGAAACAAAGTTTCAATGAATTACATTTAGAAGGAATGCACCCTAACTTGTGACAAGCCCATAGCTAACATCACCTTCAATGTTGAAAAGCTGAACACTTTCTTCTAAGATCAGGAGCAACACAAGGATGCTTACTCTCAGGACTTCTGCTGAATATAATACTGGAAGCCCCAGCCAAAGCAAATAGGCAAGAAAAAGAAATAAAAAGCATTCAGATCTGAAAGGAAGAAGTAAAACTGTTTCTGCAGATGACATAATTTTTATGTAGAAAACCCTAAAGGCCCCAACAAAAACACTGTTAGAACTAATACATGAGTACAGTAAAGTTTCAGGATACAAAATTCAGTTGTATTAATATAAGCTAACAACAAACTCTCTGAAAAACAAATTAGAAAATAGTATCACTTACAATAGCATCCCTTCCCAAAATACCTATGAATAAATTCAACCAAGGAAGTGAAAGATCTGTTCACTGAAACTTATAAAACACTGATGAAAAACTAAAGAAGACACAGATAAATGGAAAGATACCTTCATGGATTAAAATAATTAATATTGTTAAAATATCCATACTATCCAAAATGATATATAGATTTAATGCAGTCCCTATAACATTTTTGATGTTATTTTTCATAGAAATAGATAAAACACACCAAAAATTCACACTAAACCACAAAAGACTCCAAATAGCTAAAACAAGCTTGTGCAAAAACAAATCTGGGGGCATCTCACTATATGATTTCAAAATATGCTACAATGCTATAGTAATTTTAAAAGTACGGTGGTAGGCCGGGCGTGGTGGCTCAAGCCTGTAATCCCAGCACTTTGGGAGGCCGAGACGGGCGGATCACGAGGTCAGGAGATCGAGACTATCCTGGCTAACACGGTGAAACCCCGTCTCTACTAAAAAATACAAAAAACTAGCCGGGCGAGGTGGCGGGCGCCTGTAGTCCCAGCTACTCGGGAGGCTGAGGCAGGAGAATGGCGTGAACCCGGGAGGCGGAGCTTGCAATGAGCTGAGATCCAGCCACTGCACTCCAGCCCCGGCGACAGAGCGAGACTCTGTCTCAAAAAAAAAAAAAAAAAAAAAAAAAAAAAAAAAGTACGGTGGTGTATGAGAGCAGATATGTAGACCAGTGTAACAGCACAGAGAGCCCAGAAATAAGATCAGTTTATCTTCAGCAAAGATATGAAGACACAATGGGGAAAGAATAGTGTTTTCAATAAATGGATTTGGGAAACTGGATATTCACATGCAGAAGAATAAAATTGGACCTTATTTCATACCATATAGAAAAGTCAGCTCAAAATGGATTAACATTTAAACATAAGACCTGCAACTGTTAAAATACTAGAAGAAAACAGAGGGGAAAGATTATTGGTCTTGGCAATGATTTTTTTAATATAATCCCAAAAGCACAGGCAATAAAGCAAAAATAGTCAAATGGGATTGCATCAAACTAAAAAGCTTCTGTATAGCAAAGGAAACAATCAACAAGGCAAAGAGATAACTACAGGATAGAAGAAAATATTATCAAACTATTCAGCTGAAAAACTGTTAATATCCGAAATATATAAAGAACCCAAATAACTCAATATCAAGAAAACAAATAACCCGATTAAAAACAGGCAATTTAAATAGACATTTTTCAAAAGAAGACATGCAAATGAACAATAGGTATATGAAAAAATGCTCAACATCACTAATCATAAAGGAAATCCAAATTAAAACCACAATGAGATATCACCTCACACCTGTTAGAATGGATACTATTAAAAAAGACAAAAGATAAGAGCTAGTGAAAATATGGAGAAAAACAAACACTTGTACACTATTGGAGGGAATGCAAATTAGTAGAACCATTATGGAAGGCAATATGAAGCTTCCCAAAAAAATTAATAGCAGATTTACCATCCAATCTAGCAATCTCATCTCTGAGTATATATCCAAAATAAATGAAATCAGTATCTCAAAAGAGATTATCTGTACTCCCATGTTCATTGTAGCAGTATTCACAATAGCCAAAATATGGAATTAACCTAAGTGTCTATCAACGGATGAATGTATAAAGTGTGATATATACCTATAAAAAATTGAATATTATTCAGCTTTAAAAAAGAAGAAAATCTTATTATTTTGTGACAGCATAGATAAACCTGGAAGATGTTATATTAATTGAAATAAACCAGGCACAGGAAAATATATACTGCATGATCTCATTCATATGTGGAATCAAAAATAGCTGAACTCATAAAAATGAAGAATAGAATGGTGGTTGCCAGGGGCTTCAGGGTAGGGGAAATGGTGAGATGTTGGTGAAAGAGTACAAAGTTTCAGCTACACAAAATAAATGAGTTCTGGGGATCAACTATGGTACAGCATGGTGACTATAGTTAATAATCCTGTATTGTATACTTTACATTTGCTGGAAGTGCAGATCTTAAGTGTACCAGGCATATAGACACATAAAGGTAACTATGTGAGATTATGGAAATGTTAATTGTATATCAAAACATCATATTACATACCCTAAATTTATTTTTCATTTTTACCTCAATAAAGCTGGGGAAGAAAAAGACCTTCCCAAGAAAAAGGAACAAAAATAAGAAAGATAACTGAATTCTCAGCAGAAATAATAAAGCTTTAAGGCATTCAGATGATATTTTCAAGTTTCTAGGGAAAAGAAAGAAACAAACAACCAAAGAATGCCAACCTAGACTTCTATATCTCGTAATGACTCAGAAAAGAAGGAAGAAAAATAAAATGTTTTCAGACAAGAATAGAGATTTCATCACTAGTAGACCTTCTTTTAGAAATGCTGTGTATCTTCCTTAGGCTGAAATAAAATGATCCCTGAAGGAAGCATTGAGAAGCTGGAAAAAAATAAAGAAAAAGAGAAAAGCGAAGCACATGGACCAATCTAAATGAATATTGACTGTACACGGTAATACTACTGATGTCTTGTGGGACTTACTATGTGTGATTAAAAGATACAACATAAACAAAAAATACAGAAGTAAGAAATGGTGTTAAATGTATTCTAAGATCCTTATATTACTCAGGTAGTGACAGAAATAATTTAAATTGGATATTAATACGTCAAAGATACATGTAGATACCTTAGACTAACCTACTGCAAGGACAGTGAAAACTGTAGTAACCACCACTTTAAAGAAGCCAAGAAAGAAATGAAGATAGGAAAGACAAAATAGAACACAAATAAGATAACAGACTTAAATGTAAACATATCAATAACTACACTAAATGTAAATAAACAAAATGCTCCTATTTTTAAAATATCAGATAGTATAAAAAAACTATAGGCTGTTTAAAGGGACATACATACTTTAAATATAAGGAAACAGAAAGAGTGAAAGGGAAACGATGGGAAAATACACACTGCAAAATGAATCAAAACGAAGTTGGTATAGCTATATTAATCTCAAAAAAAGTAGAAGTCAGGAGAGATAAAACAGAGACTTTTCATAATTATACAATATTTGGTTAATAGGAGGATAAAAACTAAATGTATGTATTTAATAAAATAGCCACAAAATATACAGAGCGAAAGTTGGCAGAAATAAAATAAGAGAGAAATCAACAATTGCAGGTGAATATTTTAACACAACCTTCTCTGTAACTAATAGAATAAGTACACCAAAACAAAACAAACATATGATAAGAACATAAAGATATGGACAACATGATTAGTACACTTGACCTATATAAGACCACATTCAATGATTACATTTTTTCAAAAGTATATAGAATATTTACCAAAATTTATGATATTCTGGGCCATAAAGCAAGTTTTAATAAATTTCAAAGATTGGGATCATGCAGAGTATATTTCCTATCCAGAGTAAAATCAAGCTAAAATTAATACCCACAAACAAGTAGAAAATCCACAAATAGAGAAATTAACCAATATATTTGTTGTAAAAACACATAAATCAAACAAAAAATTACAATGAAATATAAACAATTTTGAACCAAGTAGTATGAAACTATGATATCAAAACTTACGGGATGCAGCTACAGCTGCTTAGAGGGAAAATTATAGTCATAAAAACATATATTAGGAAAGAAGAGAGGCTGAGAATCAGGTCTCTAACTATTCAGAAAAAGAAGAATAAATTAAATCCAAAGATGTGAAAGGAAGGAAATAATAAAAGGCAGAAATAACACAATAAAGAGCAAACGTAGATATAATACTAAACGGCCAAAAGTAAATTTTGGAACACTAATCCTCTGAAAAAACCAAGTATCAATAACAGTGAGAAGTTACAAATCACCAACATCAGAAACAATAGGGGGCTCATAACTTCAAATCCTACAGACTTTAGGAAGACAAAAGACACTATTACAAACATTATTGTAATACATTTGGTGATTTACATGAAATGTATAAATGCCTTGAAAAACAAAAATTCTCAGATTTGACCAACAAGAGATAAAATCCTGAATAGTCCTATATCTGCTAAAGAATTTGTGTAATTTGAAACCTTCCTGCAAGAGAGCACTACACTCAGAAGGCTTCACTGGTGAAACTTTTCAACCATTTAAAGCAGAAATAACACAAATCTTACACAAACCCTTGTAAAAATTAAAAAATAGAAATTCATTTTATGAGATTGGGATAACTTTGATGCAAAACATGATGAACACATTACAAGAGAGGATAAATACTCTCTCACAGATACAATGCATAAGTCTTAACATTATTAGCCGCCGAGTCAAGACCAAGTTGGAATTGTTTCAGAAACGCAAGGTTGATTCAATATGTGAAAATTGATTTAATTCATCATAGTGACAAAAAAAAAAAAAAAGAAGAAAAAACAGATGATTAACTCAATATATACAGAAAGAGTGACTGAAGAAAATCAACCACCCATCAAACTCCTAGCATACTGAGAATAGGAGGGACTTAATCTGGTAAGGGAATCTCTAAGAAGTTAGTGTAAATATGCGTTTCATGGTAAACTATTAAAAGATTTCCACCTGAGACTGGTGGACAATGAAACCTACCATCACTATTTCTATTCAGTATTATATAGGAGGTTCTAGCCAGTTTTGTAAGTTATGGAAAGAAATAAAACTGTGATTATTTACAAAAGATATGATTGTATTTACAGAAAATCTAAAGGGATCTTCAGATAAACTGATCATTTAACACAGTCATTGAATATAAGCTCAATGTATAGAAATCAATTATATTTCTAATTATCAGCAAAAGTAATAGAAAATAGAATGAAAAAATACAATAAAAAATAATAAATCTGCCAAATATGTTTAAGACCTATATGCAGAAAACTGTAAAACATTAGAGGTACTACAACAGACCAGTAAGTGGAAGAATAAATCAGGCTCATGAATTAGAAGGCTATTTAAATATGTAAATTTTATTCAAATAAATCAATGCATGCAATGCTATCCCAGCCAAAATTCCAGTATAATTTTTTTGTGTGTGGGAAATTGTCTAATTTGACATGGAAAAGCAAAGGCCTATTTTTTAAAGCCTCTGATGAGTTGGATTATAAGAATAGAAAATAAACTCTATTAAAAGCAGATATCAAACAATATTTTCCTCTTTTGAATGCTTGTTTGCAGAGATGAACTATTACAAGTTAGCATTATTTTTATGTGGTTTTTCTTTTTTTTATGATTTCCACTGCTACTGCCTCTGTCCAGGCATCATCAATTTTTACCTGCAGGACTCAGTAGCTTCCTACTTAGTGTCTCAAATTCCACCTTAACCCTCTTTTATCTAATCTTAAACCAGCAGCTTGAAAGATTCTGTTTAAACATAAGCTTCTGTGATGTTTCTTGAACATATGAAGCACATTTCTACCTCAGGGCGTTTGTACCCACTGGTCCCTCCCTTAGAAAGCTCTTCTTCCAGGTATCCACATGCCTCCCTCTCTCACTATATTTTTGTGTATGTTTTTTTCTGAGACAGTCTCACTCTGTCACCTAGGCTGGAGTGCAATGGCACAATCTTGGCTCACTACAGCCTCCACCTCTTAGGTTCAAGCAATTCTTGTGCCTCAGCCTCCCGAGTAGCTGGCGTTACAGGCGAGTGCCACCACACCTGGCTAATTTTTGTAATTTTAGTAGATACAGGGTTTCACCATGTTGTCCAGGGTGGTCTCGAACTCCTGACTTTAAGTGATCTGCTCGACTTGGCCTCCCAAAGTGTTGGGATTACAAGAGTGAGCCACCAACCCGGCCTCCTCTCTCACTTCTTTTTACATCTTGACTCAAATTACTTCCTCTGTCAGGCCTTCTTTACCTACTGTATTTGAAATAGCAACCCCCAATCCTACCCAGCACTCTGGCCTTCTTCTTTGTTTATTCTTCTTTATAGCCACTTATCACCTTGCAATAAACTATACATTCTACTCTTTATCTGCCTCTTTCCTCTAGAATGTAAGCTTTTTGTGCAGAGATGTGTATCTTATTTGTTCCCATCACAGCATCAGCATGTGGCAAAACCTCAATAAATATTTGTTAAATGAATTAAATAAATGAATACATTAATGATGTGAAATACACTTTAAAATTTAAAGATAATTTTCATAGAATAAGCCATTATAATATTTAATCCAGTTTTATTTTACTTTTATATTCTTGTTGGTATTTTTCTCACCAGAGTCCATACTTAGACCTTCAGGGGCTCATAAAGACCACATTTCACAGTGTGACTGGAATGTTCCATGACACGCAGAGTGAAAAGAATGAAAGAGCATAATTCTGCCGAGAGTACGGCATTTTAATGTTGGCTTCAATATTTTTTAGTACATTCATAAAATGTTTAATGAAAGTGTGATAAAAAAGAAGAGTGGTTTTATTAAAATAAAAATAAAAAGTTCTTCTTGTGTTGCTTCAAGGGATCATCTTTTGGTTTGATACTCAAAATGAACTGAAGTGAGAGGACAAAAATATGCTCAAAATAACTGAATCACTATGTTATTTATAATCTGTAATGGAACATGTTTCCAAGAAAGTAGGTTATTTCTTTATGCACATATAAATTTGAAATTAGTACAATAAAAAGTTGAACGTTTTTGGTTAAGGAGGACAGTAAGGTCAGATGTCAAACTCATAATAAAAACATTGCTACAGCCAGACCAGAAAGTTACTCTCTGATCTTTTTAAGGTTTTTCAATAAGATTGTCTGATGACATTTTTCCCTCTTTTTCACCATTTATAGCCTCACTCTTAAAAGACTCATTTTCTTTCAAGAATAATCACTGAAGCAAAAAAGAAAATCTCTGCATTTCAACAATAGTTCAGTTTGTTAAGGTTTTAGCTTTAAAAAGAAGATAAATAAGAAAGTCCTTTAGAGAAAAATGACTAATACTGTGCTCTTTAACTATTTCTGGAGTTTCTATGAGTAATTTTAGCACACCACCTTGCAAAATTTTATGTTTTGAATTAATATTCACTGTAAAATAACTTTTAAAAAAATACATAAAACTAGAGTTTCTAGCAGCCATTGTCGTTTAACTTCCCTCTATCTAGAAAAAAAATCCTTAATAACATTTTTAAGCAAAAGAAAATATTATCAAGCTTCCCATATTTTTAAGAAATTTATTTTATGATGAAGTATCTCGGGAGATGGTATCAGCACATTCTAAAGCTTCTTAAAGAAAAAATGTATGAGGCTGTAAAATAGCATTGGCAAACTTTTGACCAAAAATCAGAACCACCCTTTAACTCCTCAGATTCCCAGACCACCTCTTTAACTCCTCAGATTCCTAACGCCCTACTTGCAAGGCAATATGACATTCTAGACAAACATGGATTCTGAAGTCAGTCAAATGCAGATTCAAATCCCAGCTCTGCCACATTCCAGCTGTGTGAACTTGGACAAGCAACTTCTGGGCCTCGATGTACTCATCAGTAAAATGGAGCTGGTGATACTTCAGGTAGGGCTGCTAAGACTACTTAATGAGGTAATGTATGAGCATGACTGGCAAATGGTAGGCATTTCAAGAAAAAGAGTAAAACGTTTTCCGTTCCATCAGTATTTCTTCCCTTCTGCTTTATGTAGAACTTGTGGCATGTCCTTTTCACACCCAATACATGTCTAAACACCATTCTTCTTTAATCTGAACATTTTTACCCTGGCCTACCAGCAGCACAGTGTTGGGTAAGTGGTTTGTTCATCTGGAGCTCATTTTCTCACACCTTTCCTCTCTCCAGAAAATTTAATAATTAAGAAAAATAAGGCTGGGCAGGGTGGCTCACGCCTATAATACCAGCACTTTGGGAGGCAAAGACAGGAGGATCCGTTGAGCCTAGGAGTTTGAGACCAGCATAGGAAACATACTGAGAGATCAGCTCTATAAAACCACTAAAAACAAATTATTTGGGCGTGGTGGTATGTGCCTGTAGTCCTAGCTACTTGGGAGGCTGAGGATTTCTTGAGTCCAGGAGATTGAAGCTGCAGTGTGTTAAGATTCCACTGCATTCCAGCCTGGGCAACAGAGTGAGAATCTATCTCAAACAAAAAAAAAATAAAAAAGAAAGAAAGAAAGAAACAGAAAAGACAGTTATGAAATCTATAGTGCTTACTATGTGCTAGCTCTGTCCTAAGTAACAACTCATTTATTTTTCACATAAACTCTACAAGATATGTGATCTTATTACTTGCATATTACAGATGGAGAGATAAGAGAGGTGAAGTAACTTGCCTAAGGTTATGCACAAGCTGATGTCAGGAGGCAATAATTGAACCCAGAGCCTATACCTGAAGGGATTATGCATCAGTTTATTTTAATTTGACCCCAGACTTTAATCTAAGATGATGTCTTAAGACACTTACTTATCCTTAGAATCTTGGATTAAGAAAGACAAAACCAATAATGAAAGCTAGATGGTTTTTAGCATGAGGCAATCATGAACCGTGTACCCAGAAGGTGGAATGGAACAATTGTATGGTCATCCTTTGCTGGGGTAAACTGTTATTTGCCTGGTTTCCCTAGAGTAGAAAAAGGTTGGGTGAGATCTGAATAGGGAAATTGAGACAAGAAATGTGATCGCTGAAAATAATGTCTTCTGAGCAACTCCCAGCATCTACTGACTTCTTACCAAGATAAATCAAAACTGTGTATCCAGAAAGACAAATAATAGGTAACATTTACTGAATATCTGTAGATAATCTTATCTAATCATTACAACCCTTTTTTAAGAGAAATACTTTTTTTCCTATTTTATAGATATGGAAACTGATGCTGCAAAATGAATTTGCCAATGATAATACAGTTGATAAGTAGTTGAACTAGAGAAAAAAAAGTTCTCTATTGATGTCATTGATAATCAAGGCAGAAAATATGCATCACAGAGTGTTATAGTTTAGTTCTTTGGTTTAAGATTCCCTGGTTCATTCTACTCTGTATGGATGAAAAAGCACTGAGGATGAGATCAATGGAGTGACTTGTTCAATGTCCCCAGATCATTAATGTCAGTGGCAGACTTAGGACCCTACTATCCTATTAGCCTGATCCTGTATTTTTCCCACCACACTGCACTGTCTTTTGCTTGGGGTTATGAGTGATTACAGAAGCCAACTAAACATAAATTTTGAAAGCTTTCAAAATGTTTGTTTTCTGCAGTTAATTTGAAGAGAATGGGGGAGAGGGAGTCAGTGTGGTTGGAGAAATTTTGGAGGTGGTTCAAAGAAAATTAAATATGGAGAGAAAGGTCTTAAAAAGTGTCCTTAGCTGGCCCCTAGTGAACACTAGAGTGCTTTGTTCAAAAGAACTCAACTAAAAATAAGCTGGGAAAAATGCCCCTATAGGAAAAACAACATTTCGTGCAAAAGTATGATTTCAATAAGTCAACCGAGTCCAAGTTTAGACTGTGATTCATTTTACAAATGAAGTTACACCCCCAGATCATGTATGCATCCAATTTCAGCCTTTGGCCATATTCTTCATCACTCTTGTGGGACATGTGTTTATTAAATTATAACCCATGCTCTGTTATGTGGTGTGGCCTGTTTATCTTGCAGATCTGAAATAACATAATTACTTAAAGCAAGTTTGAATGGCATATTATTAAATTCTCTGGTTTTTTTTTTCATTTCCACCAACAAAAATTATTCTCATTTTCTAAATTTAAAATATTTATCTCTTTAAATTTTGATACTGTATCTTTGATACACACACAATAGCATTAAAAGTTGTGTGTGTAATTATGCTGTCAAATGGTTTTGTCTTCTCCCTTAATCTTCCTCCAGTGTATTTGGCTTCGACAGAGCGGTGCTGCTAGACTCTAATAAATCATCCCTTCAAGTCTCAAATATTGTGCAGTACAAGGGAAATTCAAGAAGGATACATATTATTTTAAGCAAATGCATATAGGCATTTTTTATTTGTACATGTGACTGCATCTTGTTGGCACTTGGACTTAATTCCCTGACTCTGGAAGCAAAGAATAGGCAATTAAGGATAGCAGATCCATTCCAAACAAGAAAATGGTGCTCAATATGTATTGGTTGATTTGACTGTTCAGTGCTAGATAAAGCCAATGCAAAATCATGTACACATAACACAACCGTGTCAAATATCAAGTGTCCATTATGTGCTAGGCATATTCTCTTCAAAGCTCATGGCCTCTCTGTAAAGTAAATGATATCAACCTTTTTTATTAGATGAAAAAACTCTGGGACTCAGAGAGTTTAAACAGTTGAAGGAGGTCAAACAGTAAGTAGCAGAGATTGGGACCTAATTAACATGGGTTGGAAAACACTTTGGAAAGGTTGATTTAAGTGATTTGTGCAATGTCAACCCTCAATGAATTCAAAGAGCATGGGCTATGTCTTGCTCAAGGCACAACTTCTTCCCTCAATTCGTGCTACCTTTTGGCTTTTCTTAAAAACCAAAAAAAAAAAAAAAAAAA